>NC_141759.1:121704889-122012389 GCF_982258835.1 Parasteatoda tepidariorum
ATCATGATGAAAAGGACACGCAAAACTATGCGTTCTTACTTTTTATACCAACATAGATTTGAAGTAAAAAGGCACATTCGTACATTCCTTGTAACCTTACGCATTAAGGAAAATCATTTCTGCTTCCTTATATGGAATTGAAAAAGGGAACGATTCTAAAAATAACTCTTCCTTTGAAATATAAATCTATTTATATTTCAATGGTATGTTTTCAGCCTTGAATTCCCAAAATAGAATCTCTCTACGCTTATTCTTTAACAAAGACATTTTATGAAAACGAAAGAGTTTTAGTTCTTTTATTAATACAAAAGTATTTAATTCTTGTATTACATATATATATATATATATATATATATATATATATATATATATATATATATATATATATATATATATATATATATATATATATATATATATATATATATATATATATATATATATATATATAAACTGCTGTTTGTAGAAAATGCAACACCATGAAAGAATCATCAGAATCAAATGAAATTTAATGCAGAAACGACTTGTACTGATACAAATAAATGATGAAATTTTCAAAACAAAAGAAACAAATTAAGCGTCCGAAATCAGTATTTGGTGCAGCCACCACGCGCTGCAATAAGTGCTGCTATACGACGTGGCATGGAGTCAAACAGATGTTGAATATCTGCTTGAGGAAGAGAATTCCATATCGCTTGTATGCGCAACCAAAGTTCGTCTTTGGAAACTGCAGGACGCGGATCACGAGTGAGACGCCGACCAACCATATCCCACACGTGCTCAATAGGCGACATATCCGGCGAATAAGCAGGCCAAGGAAGAAGTTGCATGCGTTGTGCTGAACAGAAGTCTCTAACAGTCCGCGCAACATGTGGGCGTGCATTATCCTGCTGAAAGATAGCTCCAGGGATGCCTTGAAGGAAAGGAACGACTTCGGGCTGTAGCACTTCACGGACGTATCTGTTGCTATTGAGATTACCCTCAATTCGTATCAAATTGGATCGTCCATGATACGAAATCGCACCCCAGACCATAACTCCGGGTGTTCGACCACTATGTCGTTCAATAATACACTCAGGAAGGCAGCGTTGACCGGCATAACGTCTAACACGAACACGGCCATCATGGGTCCACAAATTGAAGCGTGATTCATCTGAAAAGACAACTTGGTGCCAATCAGCTCGCCAGTCTCTGTGCTCAAGAGCCCACTGCCGACGCAGCCGTCGATGATCCGCCGTGAGGGGAATCCTGTATAATGGCACCCTTGCACGCAATCCACGGCGCAGCAGACGACGACGAATTGACGAAGCCGACAATTGTACACCTGTAGCAGTAGACCAATGTGCTGCCAGCTGCCTGGAGGAAGCTGTGCGATCATTCACCGCCATGCGGAGCAGGTGTCGATCATCGCGCTCTGACGTCACCTTCTGTCGTCCAGTGCCTGTTTTTCGAGTTGTTCGGTGCTCGTCGGTCCACTGCTTCCAAACTCGCATCACTGTGGAACTGTTCCGCTGCATACGAGCTGCTATTGCGCGATAGGAAAATCCTCCTTCTCGAAGGCCGATTATCCTCCCTCGTTCAAACTCCGTAAGTTGCTTGAATTTCTTATTCTTCCGTCGTGGAGGCATACTCAGGTCTCACTAAACGTTTGCCACTAACAAATAATCATAGACTATTTTCAACGTCCCGCTACAGCACTTTATTTATACGCTTTCAGCAGGGCCGGATTAAGACCTCTTGAGGCCCTAAGCACTGAAAATATTTTGGTTCCCTCCCCCCTCTAACAATAAAAAATATATCTAGTACTAAATCACGTTTTAATTCAAAATATAAAATCAAATTTTTTTTGTAAAAAAAAAAATATTTATTCAAATTAAATCAAAAAAAATTTTTTTAAATAATATAATCAATTGAAAACTTTTCAATTAATATTAAAAAAATAACTTATGTTTGTGTGTATGTGCAAAAAAGCAAACACTTTGAATAACTTATGATCGAAAGTTTGAACTTTTATTTACTAAGTCTCAAAATACTTTAAATTAGAAAAACAGACACGTACTTTTTCTAAAAAAAGAATACCTTTTTTTTTCTTCAATTGATTCGAATTCTTGACTCTCGAAATAAATGACCATGTCTCGAGAATTTTTCAAACGAACTAAAAAATTTTAGCACACAATAAAATTCATTTACCTAAAAATAGTTCCTTGTCAAAAATAATTTGTAAGAAGTATTAATCATTTTATATTATTTTATTTATTAAGAGAATAATCGAAAGAACTTTAAATTGAAAATTTAACAAATGCCATTTTAAATGACAAAATACAAAATTTAATCTGTACTAAATCAATTAAATAAACCTGAATCTTTCAATTTTAAAAAAGTTATATTTTTTAACATTTAATTTCTCAAGAACTTTTCGACAGATTTCGTTCAAATTTTGTATTTTACTATTTAAATTAATATTATTTAAAGTTATGTAATAATTTGTTTTAGGTTAATGAATTTTATTATTGAGTGCAAAAAATTTTCAATTCGTTTCAAAAGTTCTCGAGACATGGCGAAGTACATGAAAACTGCAATTAAATAAAGGAACCCAAACTTTCACCCTAAAAAAACTTTCGGGATCTTAATTTCCATGTTGTGAATATCATCCATATTTTGAGAGACAAATATCCAAATTCAACAACATATATATATATGTAGGTAGAGGAAGCACGTTTGCCCGATTTCATAACTTAAGGTATGTGCCTACCGTAAATTCACGTTTTCTCTAAAAAATTTCGATGTTTTTTTTATTTTTTTATCTTATAGTTTGAACTGTAAGGTTTACAAAAATGCTTCATTTTTGTTTCTACGATATTTAGAAGCAAAGTTATCGCGCAACTAATAAACCGGAAGTTCAATTTTCGATACCGGAAGTGTGCATTTGAAGGGTCGTAAAATTGTAAACAAATAGTTTTGCTTGAATTTTTACACTCTCAATGAATTAAAATGCTTACTTTTTTAAAAAGAAATATAATTTGAAGTTTCCTTAATTTATTTATTTATGTTTTATTTGCATCTGGCATCAGTTTCTTACTTAATTTCTAGTTACAAAACGGCAACATTTTTTTCTACTAGTTGTTTACATTTTTTTGCGATATTTGTGTTCTAATTTTTTCATTCTACTTGAATCTTGAATTTTGCTTTATTTTAAAGTTTACTTACTTTATAATTCATCGTAAATGGCGAAAGCAAGATCAACAAAAACTAAAAAGCGTAGATTTTGTGGAAATCGTTTCACTCAAAAAAATAACAGCATGGTTTGTAATGCAAGCTCATCTAAACTGGATTCTAGTGAAAATATGGATTTAGTTACTGCAAGTTCATCAAAATTAAACAGTACTGAAGTATCTATGGTTCATAAATCCTACTCTGAAGAGATGAAGGGCAATAGAATTATAGATATTCAAACTTTAATTTCTATATTTTCTATTCTTTGCTGTCCAGATTGTTTAACAACAGAATTGAAACTAACTGAGGACTCTAGAGAAGGGCTTAGTTCGAACTTTTCTTTAGTATGTAACTGTGGATTTTCCACCACATTCACGTCAACCCCCAAGGAAAGTAAAAAAAGCCCCTTAAATACTTTGTTGGTGTTCGGATTACGACTAATTGGTAGAGGATTTATTGGTGGAAAGAAGTTGTTGTCGACTCTGAATTTGCCATATGTTTCTAAGAGAACTTTCAGAAACCATGAAATTGATTTATTGCAAGCTGTACAGTTTGTTTCTGAAGAAAACATGAAAGCAGCTTCAAAAGAAATAACAAGATTTAAAAAAAATGAGCATGGAGAAGAAATTAAAACTTGTGGAGTTAGCGTAGATGGTACCTGGCAACGAAGAGGATATATGTCACTCAATGGCTGCGTGTCAGCTATTTCAGTGGATACTGGAAAGATTTTAGATTTAGAAGTTCTAACGCAATATTGTAAAATATGTGAAATGCAAATTTCAAGGGACCATATATGTGCCAATTACAAAGGATCATCAGGAAACATGGAAGCTGTTGGGGCATTTAGAATTTTTGAAAGATCAGTGACAAAACGAGATCTGCAATATAATGAATATTATGGGGATGGCGACTCAAAGGCGTTTATGCAAGTGCAAAATATTTATGGGGAAAATACAGTCACCAAATTAGAATGTATCGGACATATACAAAAAAGAGTAGGCTCACGTCTGAGAAAATTAAAAAAAAATACTAAAGGATTAGGCGGTAAAGGTAAACTTACTGATAAGTTTATTGATAAACTGCAAAACTATTATGGAATTGCTGTCCGCAGCAACGTTGGTAGTCTAGAAAACATGCAGTCTGCTGTTATAGCTGCCTTTTTTCATTGCTGCTCTAGTAATAAGAAGCCTATGCATGGGCAGTGTCCAGCAGGGAGTGACAGCTGGTGCAGATATAAACGAGCTCTATGTGAGGGAAAGAATTTTGTAGAAAAATCACCGGGTCTTCCAGATTCAGTAATTAAAGTCATAAAGTCAACGTATTTACAACTTTGTGACAAAGAGTTGCTTAAAAAATGCTTACATGGCTTAACGCAAAACAATAATGAGTGTTTCAATAACCTCTTGTGGAGTATTTTGCCAAAAGAAACTTTTGTGCAACAAGAAACTTTGCTTTTAGGTGCACATATTGCAGTTTTACTGTTTAACAATGGATATTTAGGACTGCTGCCTGTTTTTAAATGTTTAAATGTACCAGTTTATCCATTGATGCTTGAAAACTATACGATGCTCGACAACGAGAGAATTCGAAAGTCGAGACGACAATCATTGCCTTCTACAAAATTATTTAGAAAAAAGCAAAAAGCCAAAAAAAAGTCAAAATTAGTTAAAAATGAAGCTAAAGAGGGTTTGACTTACAAATATGGGGAGTTTTAAAAATCTAAAGTTGGTTCAAAGCTTTTTTTTTTGGCTTTGTATTCTTTAATTGCATTTTCTGAGAAACTAAGTTTTGCGTTATTTTTGTGTGCGAGAAATGTTCTTTCTCTAAATATTTTTAAGATACTGAAATAAAATTTTCCCAAAATGTTTAACACACTTCTAGCTATGTTGTGAACTAAAATCTAAGCTTTTAGTATTATATTTTTAATTTAAATAATTTTTGTTTGAAATTGCACTTTAAAAAAAAAAGAAAAAAATGAGTTTTTGTACTAAATTTGAAATATTTCAATAACTCTTTAGGGTACTGCAAATCTTTTAGTTCACGACATAGTTCTATATGTTAGTAAGATGCTGTATAAATATTATTGGCTTATCTTTATTAGAATTTGTTTTAGAAGGTCTAGCGTAAATGCAAATTTTTGTTAAAATTTTGTTAAAAATGACCTATAATTTGAAATGAAAAAAAAATTTCAGTTAAATTATGCTTAAATTTATAGTTTTATAACCTATTTCAATAAAAAAAATTAGTGTTGCAATAAAATTTTATATATTTAAAAAAAAGTGGTCCGAAGGTAGGCACATACCTTAAAAAAATATCTTCTGCACCAACTAATTAGCATATTTTAAGTTTGGCCCTCAAACCATTTAGATTGAGATCTAGTAAGTTAAAATCCGATCATTAAATCAAGAGTTATTCAGGTTTTTTACTTTTTTATTTTACGCATTGTATATATAATAACTTTATAACACATAACTTTTACAAATAATAATGCTTTTCATTATTACTTTTTCCTTATTAAACCTAATATATTAATAATGATAGGAAGAGAAATTAAGGGAAAAAATAGTGATGAGTAATTTTATAAATGCAACAATTATCTTAAATGATCCCATAAAATTTGGATTAAAAATCAGAAATGAACTTATTTCATAATAACAACTCACTCTAGATTGCATCTGTGGAAAACAGAACTAATTATCTAATAGAATTATTTCTATTTTGTTTAATATTTTGGACATTCTCGTAGTTAGTTTACCTGTCAAAGTCAAAGGTACAGAAGAGCTTAAGAGCAATAAATAACTATCAATTAAATCTTAATTTGACTAGTAAAAAAATGACCTTTTAGAAAAAATGATAGAAATCACTTAAAACTACTGCATAAGTGATAGCAATAATTTTGGTCTGAAAAAGCTATTACAGTAAATAAAAACTTTGCCCTCAATAAGTAAATAAATGCATAAACAAAATACTTTAAATAACTATAAATTCAATGATCAGATTTTCATTTACAAATTCGGAACATTCGTGTTTTTATAATACAAAACAAAAACATAAGTATGGCAACAATGAATATAATATAAAAACTAAACTTAAATAATAATCAGTAGAAAATAACAAACCATCATTTTTTTTAATTTATTCCCTTTTTTTGCGTTACGACAATTTTTATTCCTGTATGCATACGCGTACATAATACCACATTAGTTTTATAGAAAACAATTTCAGGTTTGGAAAAATATAATCCTTTGAAACATAAACAGAAGTATTGTGTGTAACATTTATCTTAAATCTACTAAAATCTATTTTGCCTACAAAAATTTTATGTATTAAATATTTTACATATTCTTTACAATATTTAAAGATAAATTCGTAAAATAAATCGAAGTAAAATGTGTGTATTGTTACCTAAAATTTTTATTTTAAATCGAATAACTATTTCAATTATAACGTCATAGAATGAAATTTATTTCGATAAGATCAATCATTTAAAAAATTTAATTACTTCTTGAAACTTATAATACGGCATCATCCCCTCTTAAAAAATGCGTCACATAGTATTTTTAACAAAAACTTGAAATTTGTTTTTATTACTTTTGAGTATTATTGTATAATAGAATGTTTAAAATGCAAAAAAAATATATATATAATTTTTAATAATTGTAATTTTATTTTTACATTTAAGTTTAATTAATTTTTTATTATTAAAATATAATAATTCTTTAGGAAAATTAAACTCTTCACTTATATTGATTTAGACACAATCAATATTGATCGATAAATAATAATTATTGATAAAATTATTTGAAGGGTTTAGCTACTACCTGAAGCAACATCAGCTTTACACTATTACAGCATGCTTTCAAAAGCAATAATTTAGAATAATGTTTTAGTAGAATAAACTTTTTCTGTGCATTCATGTAGGATTCAGTGCACTCACATTCTGTGCATTCACGTATACACAGGGGTGTGTAAATACAAGAAATTAATTACTGATTGTAGCATAAACAATGTTATTGGTTAAAAATTATGTCAATCAAGAAACTTTTCTTTTCCTAGACCTCCCACTTTCTTCAATCTTATAAGTCACCATTTATTTGTATCTCACCCCCCCCCCCCCGCGAAAGGAGGACAATTTGAATTTTCTGAGATATGCACCCTTTTTTCTTTCGAAAAAAAAAAGAAGGGGGAATGAGTCCCCTATAGGATGCTTAAAGATATCTGAGATGAAAGGATGTTCTCTGTCTGTAGTAAATCAATTGGTTACACTTGTCTTGTCTTTAAAGTGTTTCTTCTCAGAAAATTTAGCTTTGTATTCTAACACATATGTTGGTGACAATCACGGTGGTCCTTTTCAGGAACCTTCGAATTCATGGAATCGAATGCTGGCAATATACAGCTTTTGTTGTTTTACGTCGGGATTGTTTGTTATAGGCAGAAAACAAGATCAGGTTAAATTGAACCACGTTTCCCATAAGTCTGTTACTTATAATAAAATAACAGGCAACAACAATATTTTTCCCACTCGTTTATGCAGAATGACCAATTTTTACTTTAAGAAAAAGTTAAAGGGATAATGGAAATACCTTAACTAATTATTTATTTATTTCAATCTGATTTACACACGAGCTACAAGTAAAAATTAAGCACAACTATTAAATTTTTTTAGTGACAGAAATAATATTATTATATTCAAAATATTTACATGTTCAGATTATCCTCATAATAAAAGTTGATGAAATTACACACATATATTGCATATATATATAATCATTATCATTAGGGATTTTCCTTATTAGTCATTAAACATATTTTAAAATTCAATTAATAAAAATATCTTTCTTAAATTTGCTATTTATTTTTAATTTGAAATTTTCAGTACTTTTCTTATTTTTTAATTATAATTTTTACAAATTTCGTTACAAGATGCACAAAATATAGTTTACTTGCACTAAGCAAAATTCAATGATTGAAAATTTGATTTTATTGCTACTTATTTCTTACATTTGCTTTCAAAATTAAATTAGTTTTAATGGGTAGTCTTCGTAACGTATTTTTCACCGTCAACGAACATCCGGTTCACATTGAGAATTTACACATTGTGCTCAACTTTTATAACATTTGTATTTATACAAGACTCTAAGGACTAAGGAACCTATAATTCTTTCCTTATTTAAAAACTAGCTGCTTGCATTCATATTACGTAGTATATATTTTAAATCTTAAAATCTAATTTCGGTATTCGATATATATAGATAAAAAAAATCATAAGTGATGCGAAGTGTGTGATCATATTTTTCGCAAATATAACCTCTCCTCCAAAAAGAAATTTCGAAAAATGATACTTAAACACAACTCCTTTTTCTTAATTCAGTGAATAAAAAAAATTCTTTGACGTAAATTTTTGCAACACAACCTTTACGTAATTTGATGACTTCTTTTCCAGTTGCAATGAGAATATAATTAAAAATATAATATAAGCAAATATTTTATGTAGTATAAACAAAAACATGCACAACATAGATTTTTTTTTCACATCAAAAATCACATTTTTTACATCATCAAACCATTGCATCAAAATTTTGTAAATCAAATTTTTTTTCATAAAAATATCAAATTGCCGGAGTATTAACATGCTACAGTTGCGAAAAATATTCTGTAAACATGAATTGTAGTAGTATGTTATGGAATCCTTGTAATGGATAAATAAATATAGCTTTTATCGAAAATCGCATAGAAATTCACTTCCTAATTTCATTAGAAAACCGAAAATTTTTGATACAAAACATCTTTCGTTTTTTTTTTCTTTTATTATGTGAAATTTCGTACTTAGAAATGGCTGTTATCTACTCTTAAAATGGAAACTCAAAATAATAAATTTATTATCAATGTTTCAAAAAAAAAAATTATGTACTGCGAACATTTAGTTAGACTTTGTGGTGCCCCCCTATCCTCTGGTGCCCTAAGCACGTGCTTAGTGTGCTTAATGGTTAATCCGGCCTTGGCTTTCAGCATCAATTCAGAGGGCGCTGCGCGCGCCACGCACGCGCGATGGCTCTGAAACTTTATTAATTTGCATAATATCCTATAATTGACATTTGCTGCGAATTTCATTTGATTCTGATGATTCCTTCATGGTGTTGCATTTTCTACAAACAGCAGTTTATATATATATATATATATATATATATATATATATATATATATATATATATATATATATATATATATATATATATATATATATATATATATATAAGTAGAAGAGCTTGATTTAAGTCACGCAGGAGTTGCGCATTGGGCAACGGTCTTGTCAACATCCCCAAATATGAAAAAGACGTGCAATTTTGACTCTCTGTAGTGAAATCGAGTTCTTAACGGTAGGAGGACAGTTGAATGATACTCAGGGCCTGACCTAGAAAAGAGGGCACCCTAGGCTTCCTTACTACTTTAAACCAAAATTTATCTGTTTTTAAATTATTTCAGCTTTTACTTATTTCTGTTAACTCCTATTTCTAATCGACAATTCTAAAGGACAAATAGAATATATTTGGGGTCCCGAGAAATACGTGGGACCTTTCCGACCTTATGATAAATCAGGCACTGACGATACCCATAACGAAATGAAATGACAAAGTCAAACCCTGTTCAACTCCTTCAGGACTTTTATGATCACAGAAGGATTTTTTAAAGGCACTAAACTATCCTTGTGAATGGTTCGAATCTCTGAAGTCAAGGCTTTATTTTGATCTCCGTTGGTTCCCTTCACCTCCACTCAAATCTAACAGCGGGAATAATTTATAGAATTTTTACTCATATGTGAAAAATATTTATAATAAATCCTTTATACGGCACAATCATTGTCTTTGCTTCTCTATTTTGAAACAGAGCCGAACTCTGTGTGGCATATGGGGAGGGGGATAATTAGGAAAAGGAATAACCTCTCATGCTTGACTTGAGTTGCAATCTGTTCTTCAAAGGACCTTTCGACTGCAAGAAAGAAAAGCTCTTCTTCTTTCCTTCTCCTCAGCGAATGCCCATAACTACGTGAGGTAGAAAAAAGAGATTAAAAAGTAAATAAAAGCTCTGATAAAAAGAAAGTAATAAAAAAATATAATCATTTGGCTGGATGGTTTCATAATCCTAGTTCGATTCGAAGTCATTCCCTTTTTGATTCAGATTGTGTGTTACATCATCACTGGGATACTCATCCTTTCTTGTGTTTCAGCAATCATTGGTGATAATTAGAGCCCGGATTTTGATGACCTGAAAAATCTCAACTAATGCCCTTAAAAAGTGCAAAAAATGCCCTTAAAAATGCGAAAATTGCGCTAAAAATGCCTTATGACATGAAATAAATAAAGTAAAAATATTGAACTAAAACAATGTTTTACTCTTAAATTATTATGAGTCATTTCAAAAAATATAAAGCAATGCAATACTTGTTCTACGTTCGTTAAAAATTGAAAAATATGTTTTATATCCTAAAATAACAACAAAAAGGAAAATATATTGACACCAAAACATTTTCATTTTGTATAGAAACTTTAATGAATATAACAACTTCCATCACATAATATTACTAAATATCAGAATTATATTGGATTATTAAATGTTTTTTGATATTTTGAAATGTAAACGAGCGTCTCTTGTCTGAAAGTAAATTTTCATTCCTGCAGAAGCTTTTTTCAACGTCTACTGATGTTATTGGTGCGTACTTGAAAAAGACGGTCTCACTTACTGACAATTCTTCTTCAATTTGAAAAGACGTTGCGTTACCTGTTAATATCCTAAAGATTTTCTTCATTGTTTGGAAGTCAGTGTAATAATAAAAATTGATAAAAAAATAATAAAAATTGGAAAAAATAAACAAAAAACTTAAAAAATGTTTTAAAATGCAAAATACGCCCCAAAATTTAAAGAAAAATGCCCTATAAATCTAAAGAAATGCTCAAAAGGGCAAAAAATGTCCAAAAATGCAAGTGTCATCAAAATCCGGGCCTTAGTGATAATGATTGAAAGTGCTTCTTTCGAACAGGCGGGGGATGGGGGGGACAAAGGCGGAAAAGTTATTTGAGTGTTCTAAATAGAGTCAAATTTCACAATTGTTAATTTTTACCAAAAAATAAATATTCATTTATAAATAAGTAAAATTAAAAAATGAAGTGCTACTGATACGTTTTAAATAAGTATAATTTATTTTACTTATTTGAACAAAACGAAAGAGGTGGAAAAGTTTTATACAGTCCCTGGCTAATTTATTAGAGGCACTCATAATATTCTATGTAAATACTTAATTGTCAGGTTATTTTACGAATCTGGTTTGCACTTGTTTATACGTTAGTGTATCAAATGGTTTAACATTGTCACGTTAAAAATAAATACAAATAGGAAGAATCTCCTAATCCCTAGATAAACGAAAAATCTAATCCAATAAGAATCCATTACATGTATGCTTTAATATAAAAGTATTGCCTGTAAACTCGTGCAAAACACGTCATTATTAAAACACTACAGTGTATCTAATAATGGGGTCTAATTATTATCATATACTAATATAATACCTGATATAATAAATATTTTATACAATATATCGTCTAATTTATCCAATTATTACATTGTCTAATTGATATAAGAACGTATTCAAGTGCAAACAGTCACATAAAAACACTGTAATAGATAATTAAGATTCTACGCAGAATCTCAGAGTTATAATATAGAAAAGGACTGTAGTATAACCACTTCATCCGATTTTCTTAACAAAAACAGCATCACTTAGCAAAATTAAAAACAGTCACGTTTCTGCATTCACACCCGGTGAAAGAAAAGTAGTAGTTAAAAAAATAAAGCATCATGGTTTGGTTCTTTCAAACCGCAGGAAGAAAGTTGCGATGCAAAATTGAGCCTGATATAATGAAATATTAATTTATATACACAAGGATTTGTTTGAAATTTGCTGACATTTATTACTCCTATTAGGTTTAATACCAATGATTACACGACTTATCGTATGGTGGTATAATCATATAACACACTGCATATTATAAGGATTCATTTTTGCCGTGAACTTTGTTAGATCAACACATATTGCTGATTAATATATCATACAATAATATAGAAAATATGTAATTGAAAAAATAAAAAATTTTAAAAATTCATTTCTGCATATTTCAAATCAAATTAATTCTTGTGTATAAATTATTATCATTTTTTTAAAAATATTTCGTTGCATTAGATATATGTTTAATTACATTAAATTTGAACTCCACGACCTGAATCTTGATTCAAATTGGAACTTTAAATGATAAGGAAAACAACATATCACAACTTATTGAGTCAATTTTGTATTGCCATCTCTAAGTTTTTTCATGATTCTTTTTTGCAATCTCAATTTTGCCTTTTGAAAATATTTTACTAAATATTTCTAACTGTAAACCTAATTCAGATGATCGCTCAGATACAGCTAAAAAATATGTTGTTTAAATGAAAATTTTATTAATCTTTCTGTTGTTTGTGGAAATGAGAGAGAACTTTTCAAATGAGGGAAGAATTTTTTTCTTCTCCTTCAGGGAGAATTTTTTTTTACAAATTATAAAGTGACTTGGGTTAAAGACAAATAGCTAATTACTATATAACTAAATAAATCCACCTCTCATTCTCATACAGTGGCAGATGCAGCCCCCCCCCCAAAGAAAAATTTGAAAAATAAAAACGATAATTTTTTTAATAGTTTACAAAAGAATAAAATATTTTAAAAATTATTTAAGAGAGCATACACACCTAGGTAGGTCGGAAAAATCGATCCCTCCCCCCATCTAATTATGTTCTTCACTGTTTCAACAGAAACTATAGAAACTGAAGATTCTGTGATAAATGATGGAAATTTTAGAGCACTTCTGCGCTTAAGAATTGATGCAGGTGACGACACGAAGTTACAGTATCACTTGGAAACTGCTTCAGCTAATGCTACTTACAACAGTTAAACAGTTCAAAATCAAATTATTGATGTCTGCAAATTAGAAATACAGGAAAATATACTGAATCGGGTAAAACAAGCAGGAATTTTCTCCATCATTTTTGACGAAACAACTGTCTTCTTCAAACTCCATCCCTGGACTTTAAAAGAGCCACAACCGCTTTGACTGATACTATTCTCGAGGATTTTTTTTTTAAAAAAAAAAAAAAAAAAAAAAAGAGGCCGATACTACTGTTTCTCAACAACTGTTTTCTGAAGCTCGAGATGTTGCTGAACAATTAAATGTAGAGCTGCGTCCAAAACGTTTAGTTTCTCGACAAACGCAAAGAAATAATAATCAGCCAAACCAGACCCCAGAAGAATATTTTCGGAAGGCTATTTAATTTATATTCCTTTATTAGATAATATTTTAACACATTTAAAGGACAGGCGTTCCCCAGATGCGGTGAAACTTTTTAATCTACGAGTTTTTTTTACCGCAAAATGGCAGCGTGAAACAGAAGCTGAAGTGCCCAACGATCTTTCCAAGATTATTAATGCCTGTGACATCGATTTGTACCTATCAATCAATATGTTGTTGAGAGTTTTAATAACTCTACCAGTTAGTGCAAGAACAGCAGAACGTTCCTTTTCAACGTCTCAAAACTTGACTCAAAATCAAGAACGATTAAATGGACTCGCATTATTAAACATTCATCGAGAAATTGATTTGGATGTTGAAAAAATCCTTGACAGATTTGCCAAAGTTTCTAAAAAACGCATTACATTTATTATTTAAAGATTTTGAATACTTGAATTATTTATCTTTTGTTCTATTGTTCATTATGAAAAAAATAAATGAGAAGGCTAGCATTAAAAACCTCAGTTTTTTTTTCAAAAAAAATATTAAATTTTTTTTTTTTTTTTTTATAAAAAAAAAAAAAAAAAAAAATTATCGTTAAACTGTGCTACCGTAAAGTGCTCGACTTCGCGCGCAGGTCGTCGGGCTACCGAACGGGGGTGCCATCCCTTCCGCAGAGGATCAAAATTGTGATGGCATGTCTTCGGATCATCCTCCGGGATGTTTCCCAGACCGTCGCCAATAGCCCATTGTGCAGCTCCAGTGCGACGTAAAGTAACAACAACAACAATAAAAAAAAATTAATTGTGTGTGTGGGGGGGAGGGGGATTCTATGACCCCAACAGGAAAAATTACTGGATCCGCCCCTGTTCTTATATAAGAAATATTTTTCAGCTAAAAAATGTACGGTCGAAAGTATGATGCAAAACTATTTAGCATGAATTTAGCTACCCTTTAGTGCTGGCGTTTTCAACGGTAAAAGAGACAGTGCTGAGGTCAACTTAAAAGAAACCATTATTTTAGTGAGATTATTTTAAAAATATATAATACGAAATCAGTGAAAATATCCCTTACCAAATAATAAAAAAAATTTACAAGTAATAATAAAAAAATTAATTATAATAATAAAAAAATTAATTATAATAATAATAATGACTGTTAATGTAATAATCTGCTTTCTTTTTTCATTTGCAAAAGATTGGTAACTTTACGATGAATTTTCTTCTTCCTCATTCTCTCTAAAACATTGCTTTAAAATATTTTTATTATAAATATTATTAAATACAGTTTTTATACTTAGTGCATTTAAAAATACGCATTTAATAAATGTTTTTCTACATAAAAGTTCAAGTCAATATCTATTTATTCGATTCCATTTTCTGAACGAAAAAGTTTGAGTTCAGTCAAGTACACAGATTCAGATATTTAAATAAGTAATACAAAGTTACCTGCAACTTTTTCTTAAAGATAAAGAAAAAAAGGGATGCATTGTAAGTGTCGCTGTGGTCACCGGAAGCTGAGCACCTATTACGCAACTTAAATGTAAGCATCCGCTTATAAAATATAGTTCTTTCATTCTAAAAAAAACTAAATTCGTCCCTGTTTATAATCAAGAACCATTTTATTTGTAACGAATAAAATCATTGGAAAATAAACATTCGATTAAGAAATTTAAATTTTTTATGATTTCATTAGAAAAGTCAGTTTAAACAATAAAAGTTGGCGTAGACTATGTGATAGCACATTGTGATTCAATTCGTATCAATCAGTCTGGCGTGGCCTCTGTATTGTCGGCTCTTATAACAAGTTTTTTTTTTTTTAAACCGGTATTTGTGCCTTGGATACAATTAGTGCCTTGGATTAATACAGTATTTCGAAAAACCTATGAGATATTTGTGAATAAAGTAAGTATTATTATTTGCAGATGTTTGAATGACATAATGCATTTAAAATTTTTTTTTTTGGAGCCTGTCGTTATTTCTTTAGGCTTAAACACTACTTGACAGCGACCCTACCTTTCAACTTTAAATATTTACTATCTCCGTTTCTTACTAAGATAATATGTCGACAAGGAATATTCGATACTCACTTAATATGTTTTGGTAGGGTATCGAATCTTTAAGAGTAAGTAAATAAAATGCATTTCAGTTAAGTTATGCTACCTGTTGCAATGCTAGCTTTACCTGCCCGTTCAGCTGTACCTGTTATTAGGCTTTTCCCCACCTTTCATTCTATCTCGAATGACTTTTCTCTTCCCTTTTATTAATTTGTCTCTATTTAATTGCGATTTAAAGTTTTTTTTTTGATGAAGTATGTTTTGTTAATTATTACTTTTATATTAATTGTTTCTTATTTAATTTTTTAAGTTATTAAATGTTTTTTTTCTTGTTGCGGCTTTTATAGTGTTAAACTTGTAAAAATTTTTTATTTTGTTTATGTAAGGATAGAATTTTATACAGTGTTGAATGTAAACAAAGAAACGCATCAGCTTTTCCCAAGAGAAGTAGTATTTGCTATTTTCTCTTCTGCCAGTATTATATATTCCATGTTCATTACAAAAGCATGCAAGTTTTGAATTTTTTTTTTTTAAATTTTATTAAAATCTAGTACAAGGATGTTATTTACAATTCGATGTACTGTTTGGAAGTGTTTGCTTTTAAAAATATAAATGATATTTGTTTGGTTGTATTTATTAGTTATAGTTTTGAGATTTTTCTGAATACTCTACTTCGGATTGTCTACTTTTAAAATTTTCTTACAAAATCAATGCAAACTCTTTTTTTTTTATTTTGAAGAGTTTTCATGAAAGTAGCAGACTGCTGTCTATCTCAAATTTAGTGAAAGCATGTGCTTGTCTTTTAAAGTAATGTTAACAATTCCAAAATAAACGTATTTTGCAGAGAGATTAATCATTCCGTGCATTATAAAATGCAATTCTTAGTAGAATTTAAATCTTGAGATTGAAATTATTTTATTAGTTCTATTTATGTATACAACTGACTTAGTGTTATGTTTTAATTTGTTAGTAAACTAAATGTAGAAATATTGATCATAGTAAAATATCAGCAGATGAATCACTTTTGGACACAGAAACCTTGTGCACTTAACATGAATTAAAATTTGTGTCTGTTTATCTTAGTTGAGTTGTGAAAAGCCTGTCAGTGCAGACATTCTATTAGAAATCAAGCGAGTGGAGTACGATCAGGGTTGGCAGGTTTTTGACATGTGACAGTTTTTGACAGTTTAAACCATGGTTTAAACCGTCACGTCAAAAACCTCACTGTCAAAAATGTCAAAAACCTATATTCATATGTGAAATTTAATTAATACATAAAATTTATATATTTTTTATAAAGGATAGTGTTTCTAAATATGTTCTAGAAAAAATAAATTTAAAATTTTAAAGAAACACTTATATTTTGAATAGTAACCAAAATCTTGTACTTTTGAAAGCTCACATTTTTTGTAATATTATGTATTCATTTTCATGTGTTATTGAAAATCTGCAGTGATATTATAAAGAAATTTATTTATAACCAAATTTAGTGCATAGTATAGATTATACTAAAAATTAGACATTTTTAAAGATGAACATTAGCAGTTTTGCACATTAGACATCTTTTAAAGAAAAATCTTTTTAATATTCTTTTAAATCTTCTTAATAATCTTTTTAACATAAGACAATACAAATTTAAGTACAATACACAGAGTAGTTAGTGTCGATTTACAGTATATTCAGCCTATTCATTTACTATGCTGAAAATTTAGTTTATCCAAATACTTGTGAATTTCATTTTGCTGAATACTATATACATAGTTTTGTTGAATATCTAAATATTCAGCTGTTGAATAATTACTTCTTGCTTTCAAGATATGCATTATTTGTATTCTTAATACAAGTGGGAAAAAAAAATTAAGAGGTAAAAATTGTTTTAAAATGATAAGTGTAATAATTATAAATAAATATAATAAACAATATGAATTATATTTATCATTAATCACAAATATAACTACTTTTAAATTCAAATTAACATACTGGATAATAAAGATATTCGGTATAACATTAAAAAAAATTTTCATACACTTGTATCAAGTTTGTATTTATACAACATAACTTGTAAGTTCCTTATAAATATTAGTTATATGTTCCTTATATGTCAAAAATGCATAGTAATAAACTTTTAATTTTCTTAAGTATCAAAAAAAAAATTTTTTTTTTCAAAATATAAATATTTAAAAAAATTTTGTGCAAATTTTTCTGCACATGCATTTGAATATAAATTTCTGAGATTTTAAATCTGTTATTTTACCTTTAATTTGAATTAAAAAATATTTTAAAACCTGCTGATTACCTATAGTTTAATTAAATTTCCATATAATGCATGGCAACTGTTGGTAGTTTTGAAGTTTATATATTTTTTTGGCAAACTTTAGTTTTTGACATTTTTGACGGGTTTTTGACGGTTTAAACCAGTATTATACCCTTGTCATGTCAAAAACCACTTTTTGACGTCAAAAACCCAACCCTGAGTACGATACTTGCATTATAATTATGATTCTTTTTTCCAGCTCTACAGCCCTTAGTGGCCTTTCCCTACCTTTACACCAGGTATTCTTTGACTTGATTCAGTCGTCTTAGCTATGGTCTTTTTCTATCCTTATACAATTTTCATAGGCTTGTCCTACCTACTTTAATAAATCTAGTGATTTCTTTCATGCGTTATTTTTATAAATGACTATAATTCTAATTATTCCAAAATTTATTTAGTCTTTGTTAGAAGGTTATTTAGATCTTGAAAATGTAGAGCCCTTATAAGAGGGTTTTATATTTTCTTTGAAGTTTGCTTAGTAATCTATTTGCAAGTACCGCTTTAATTCCATGTAATTAATGCAGTTATGAATTTCACATTTATTGTTTATTTTATTATTGAGATAAGTAAAGGTACCCTTTTTTATAAATGTTTGATCTTGTTTTTGTCTTGCATAATTACAAATTAGGCTTGGTTTCATAAATCTCTAGATCTGTTTTTATTTTAAGTTTTAATATTAGTTGTATTTTTGCTTAGATTAATTTATGTATAATAATTTAGCCAAAATGTTTGAACTGTGTTTTAAAAAAAACATGGTACTTGAAGATAATTATTTTATTTTTTATAACTATTCTGTTTATATCAGAGATGTGAGTTTTTGATTTGGATCTATCTGAATATTGATTCTTTCATCCCACTATTGAGGTAAGTTTTTTTAGCTTACGTAAAACTAAAGTGGTCACCAGTAATAGTCTGATGTTTGTGGAATACTTTTTGATTCGCAATATTTGTCATTGATGTACAGACTTTATATATAAATCCTGATTGTTCTATGTATTCCGCGATACCATAAGATATTTTTTTAAATCAATAATTTTTTCCCCAGTCAATTCAAGTGTTACTATCATTATTTAGTCCAGTTATTAGACTAAATTTCCCACTCTACAAACACATGCGCAAAACTGACTTTATGATGTTAAATTAAGTAAACTTTTCTACTTCCTTCTATCAGAATTGAGATAAATTGTATTCAGCATCACTTAGCTTGATGCTATTGCGTGCACCCAAATCACATTAATGGAAACTTACCACTCTAGAGTAATTTTTATCCTAGACATCCCTTTAGAGCAGTGTTTCCCAAAGTGTGGTACGAGAACAGTTTAGCGGGGGGTGCGCGTTCTTATGCAAAATATCTTGGAACAAACGAACAAAAAATATCTGTATGGTAGCCATGAAAATTTAAGATTACATATTTTTCTATCTGCCATTTTTTGCAGAGTTTGCAAATTAGTGATGTCAACAACCAGTTGTGATTTTTTACTTTCGTGCAATTTTTTTATAGTAAAAAATACATTCATTATTTTTATTTGTGGTACACAGCATTACAAAAAATTTAGAAAGGGTACACTAAAGTCATAAGTTTGGGAAACACTGCTTTAGAGGGTTCATGACACTTATTTCAACAGCGACAGTGTTAAAGCTGCATAGTATTAGTGTAGTTTTAATAATTATCTAGTAAATCATATCATATCAATATAATTATTTATTCGTATATTTGGTACCTATTACGCACCCTTCATCATTTTGTGTGAAATAAATATTGTAGCCATAAGCATAGCATCAGTGGGACTGTTAATATCTATTTTATGTTTTATGCATCCATCTCATATGTAAAAATAAATATCTGTCTGTGTGTGTTCAACAGAAAGCGATGAAACTCGATAGTTCGAAGAATGAGGAAGGTCGACCTTAGAACATTCTGCGATGAAACACTCTGGCAGGATGTGTGAAAACCGAAATGGAATTTCCTCATTGGCTCAAAGTTTTCCATTGATTTAAATTAAACTGTAGATAATTAAATTTGTCAAATATTTCAAAGATAACACCAGCGATATTTGGTAGCTTTTATCTCTACTTGATCAAAGAAGTTTTTTGCTTTTCCTTTATAAATTTTTTATTCACTGTGTCAGATAAATTCAAAGATCAATCTGAACCTGTGAGCATTTGTGAAAAGCAAATTGATATTTCTAAAGTTATCCGATACCACGTTTCGTTTATAATAAGTCTTTTAAAATGTGTTTTTATAAAGTCAACAATAATTGAAATTAAAAAAATTATGTACATTCAAAGGTAAAATGAATGGAAAAGTGGTAATAATTGGCTTAGGAGAAGCATGGAAAATCACCATACCCTTATTGACTCTTAATTTCGGTTGCATGTTGAAATAAAAGAAACATGCTATGTACTAAAAGGCAAAATTAATGTGATAAAGGTACTTATTCATTTAGAATAAGCAAACCCCAGTAAACAGGGTTTGAATACGTTTTAAAAATAATAGAAATCTATATATATATTGAAATAGAAATAATTTAGATTTAAGGTTCCACTTATTAACTTAATTAAAGGTAATTAATAAAAAAGCCTTGTTTGTGCTATTAGGCATATTCTGCTCCCCTGAATATAATTAATAGCAAATATTTGAGAATCAATAAAAAATATTATATACTGAGATCAAGCAATTATTGGCAAAGACTTAAATTTTACTTAATCCAAAAAATGTGTTTAAATTGTAGTGGCAGAAAAAGAAAAGATTACCATTAGAAAAACCAATTAATAGTTTCAATAACTTTATAGATGTGACATATAATATATAATGTAAGTATTGTGCATGATTTAGTATCTAATAAAATGTCTCCAAAGTCAAAGGAGAAACTTGTCTGTAGTTTTTGACACTTATCGATAAGTTTTTGATGCTTCATGTGCCAAAAACCAGTTTTTGGCACCAAAAAATCCTATCCTGGTTAAGTCTTATAATTTAAAAATTTGGATAAGCTTTAATTGGTGAAAAACCTTCCCCAATATTTTGGGTAAATCTCAATGGTTGATGAATTACTAAGAGAGTTGTGTAACACCTGGCATTTAACTACTGCTGTTATTTTTCAGAAATCACATGACACTAGTGTCTGCAATGACACTATTTACCTATTTTTTTTTGTTTGCTATTGGATAAAACGGGAATGTTTTTAGTTAAGCACAATACTTTTTTAGTGGTGTACAACCTCATTGAGTGATTGCCCAACAGGTTGTCTAAGGAAGGGCTGCACACATATTTATTTATTTTGGTGGCAAATATAATTTTATCTTAAAATTTGTGTTCTAAATGCTAAGTATTTTTATCAGTAAACTTAAACACATATTTTCGGAAAATTTTGATACTTTTAATTATTAAAATGCATTTGAAAATATAAAAGCTCATATTTTTTAAATCTTTTTTTTTGTTGCCCTTTTCTCAATAATTATCAGTATATATTAGATATATATTTGAGGAGAAAAGATACTATAAACTCTAATGAAAAAAAAAAAAACTACATACATATTTTAATGAGCAATATACGTTTGAACTAAATATTTTAATTAAAGAAAATTTATAGGGTTTAAGCAAAAAATAAAACTGCTATTATGGTACATATGAAGATTCAATATTTATTTAGTATTATACTATTTTCTTTCTTTAATTATTAGATGTTTTATGAATTTTAACTAATTTTTTTTAAAAATTTTTTCCTAGAAAAATCGTATAGTTACTAGAAATTCGAAACAAAATTATAAACAGCGAGCAGTTTAAAAAATTAGCGTTTTCCTCCAAATTTTCGATTTTTTTTTTTTTTTATATGTTGCAATAACATAGTATTAAAATATCGGAATTCTTAATACCACGTACAAATGCATGGTCAGCGTGACAGAATTTTTACGAGCTATCTGCGACAAAACTCTTTAGCACTAATGTCATTCTGCACGATAATTTTAATAATAACAAAACGTGTATGTTACTAATTTAAAATAACAAAAGCGCTGTGTCTTCAATATATCATATATAAATTTTTTTAATTAAACATGTAATAATTTTTTGTTCTAATATTATGGGTGATATTCTCACATTTTGTTGGGGGAGAAAATGAACTAATTATTTCCATCTTGGCATTTTGTAAATAATCATCACAATTAAGATGATAACTAGAAATCATGAAATCCGTAGTAGTCATTGATCGATAAAGGATCAAGATAAAAGATCGACGACGAAATCACGCAAATCGGACTCCTCAAAAAGGGATTACTCAAATGCTTATTTCGTTTCGAGATTACGTTGTTATAATAAATAATATCGATCGTATTTGAAATATCGGAATTAAAAACTATAGAAAAATCAATAGCCATAACAGCTAAAAAACAATAGAATCATTGCCTTAAAAAGTAAATACTCAAATACATGATTCGAATTTTCCATATTGTTTGAAATATATTGGGATATTTAAAAACCACGAGAAAATCAATATCAATGACAGCCGATAATACAATCGGAAACATTATCTCGATTTACAATACTATTGGCGTAAATTGAGTGCGCCAAAAAGTGATTATCTAAATGCATGATTTAAATTTTACGTGTACATTTCTGCAGGAAAAAAAACTAATTTTTTTTACTTTTCAGAACAAAAATTTTTCTACTAGAATTCTGTAGCGTTCTGCGACAATGTCGCTGCGATTCTGCCGCGGGGTGCATGGTGCGAAAAGAAACTACATAAAAATAGCTTATGTGTATGATGGAATATGCTCAAATAAATAGCATCAAAAAGTGATTACTTAAATGCGCGATTAGAAACTCGCGTTTCGTATTAACATTATAGTTAAAATAACGGATCGAAAATACGGAGAAAAAGAATTGCTTGAATTCAGCTCGAATAAAGCACGCCATAAGTTATTATGTGCATGATTTAAAATAAGAATTTTAAAACCACTTAGGAATGCATCGCAAAAACCGTCGGAAAAAAAAAATGTTTGAAAAATAACTCGGATTTCCGATGAAATCAGCAAAAATAAAACGCTTCAAAAAAGTGATTATTTAATGTGCGATTTGTAACTCGCGTGCCTTAATAATTTACGGAATTTCGTAGCAATAACCGTAACTGAAGCGATCGAGAAACAACGTAGATTTATAATCGAATCTGTGCAGATTGAACGCATCTAAAAGTCATGACTCAAATTTGCAAAGCAAAATTTTCGATTTTTTTTTCTCTTCAAAAATAAATAAATGAAACACAGATCTCTAGTTAAAATTTAAACACACTAGCTAGTCAAAAAGGAATCAAAATAGTCAATAACGATAAATTCCAGAGACGATAAAAGAGACTAATTCTGCTTGTGGTGGTCAGGACAAGATTAAAAGAAAGAAAAACGCTACGATTTCTGTTATAACTGTGGTTAAATAATTTCAGATAAAAACTTCTTTTTTTTATATGTTTAAGTAGTGTTACGTTAACAGATGAATCTTGCTAGGTTTATTTAATTAGTGTTAAATCTACAGCGCTCGCGCAAAAAGAGCGGATTATCCTGATTAACTTGTGATCCAATGATCGGATCTTCACGTTCTAGGACTCACATTTAATGGGGGTAACCTCGAATATGCTAATCAATTAGCGTAGGCGAGTATTTTAAGTTAGACACAAGAACGTACTTTCTCTGAAGCATTTTTTGTTGTTGACGGATTCTGACCTCTTAAAATTAGGGTCCGGATAGTTTGGTCAGGAGAGCGCTCCAAAGTCTGGACCCCTAAGTGTTAATTTTACTTTTTGCGCATTTTGCCTAATCTCTAGAATTTAGTGAGCGAATGGAAAAATTTTTGCACACAATTATAAAATTCGTTTATCCACTGATCAAGAGGGATTTTTTGCATCATTTTAAAGAATGTCAAAATACAAAATTTGAGCTCTTGACTCTTTTTGAAATGAGACGTCTTTCGTAGAACCGTTCAAAATTTGGGTCACAAAATATCTTTTCATAAAAACGGACCCTTCACGAAATATTTTAACTTAAAAACGGACACTTCGCAAAATGATTTTTCTTTTAAGCGGAAACTTCACAAATTTGTTTATCTTCATAATTGTTTTGTTAATCGAATAAATCCTTCCCAGGGCAGAAAACAAGAAAGATGGATGTAAACCAATTAAGTTTTGCCTTAGGCAGACAATTCTTCCATTATTCGTCCGAAATGAATATTCTGCAGTATAGGCTAAATACCCAATATTTGCATGTTGCGTCTCTAATTTAGAAGCAGCAATTGCTGTTTATTTTTGAAAATTTAATTTTTTAATCATAATTTTACAGTGCCGAGCATAATCTTGTATCTCTTTACAATTTAAAAACTCCTTGAAAAAGGTTTTTGCAATAACCGGACCCTATTTGCACAAATTCATAAAAACGGACCCTGGCTGAAAGAATGTGAGTAATTATTTCACGAAAATCGGACCTTTCACAAAATGTCTGGACAGATCCCTGATTATGCATCTATGTGAATTCTGTGCATATGATAATATTGCAATTAAAAATCAGCATTAATTTCTTCACTTTTAATGAACTATAAAATATGGCTCAAACAGCACAACGATGTTAGAACATAAACTTCACATCGATTTTTTGGCCCTTTCAAATTTATACTTATTTAAGAGTCTGATAATGAAATAGAATTCTCATTTAGAATTGTTTTTACTTTTTAGTGTGTTTTACTGTCTTAAAGTGTCCCAACATTGGTAAATGATAAAAATTCTACATACGTACTGCACAATCCATTGAATAAGAAAAGTGAATCTTTTAATATTGATCAGGGTTGGGTTTTTGACATGACAAGGGTATAATACTGGTTTAAACCGTCAAAAACCCGTCAAAAATGTCAAAAACTAAAGTTTGCCAAAAAAATATATAAACTTCAAAACTACCAACAGTTGCCATGCATTATATTGAAATTTAATTATACTATAGGTAATCAGCAGGTTTTAAAATATTTTTTAATTAAAATTAAGGTAAAATAACAGATTTAAAATCTCAGAAATTTATATTCAAATGCATGTGCAGAAAAATTTTGCACAAAATTTTTTTAAATATTTATATTTTGAAAAAAAAAAAATTTTTTTTTTTGATACTTAAGAAAATTAAAAGTTTATTACTATGCATTTTTGACATATAAGGAACATATAACTAATATTTATAAGGAACTTACAAGTTATGTTGTATAAATACAAACTTGATACAAGTGTATGAAAAAAATTTTTAATGTTATACCGAATATCTTTATTATCCAGATTGTTAATTTGAATTTAAAAGTAGTTATATTTGTGAATAATGATAAATATAATTCATATTGTTTATTATATTTATTTATAATTATTACACTTATCATTTTAAAACAATTTTTACCTCTTAATTTTTTCCCCCACTTGTATTAAGAATACAAATAATGAATATCTTGAAAGCAAGAAGTAATTATTCAACAGCTGAATATTTAGATATTCAACAAAACTATGTATATAGTATTCAGCAAAATGAAATTCACAAGTATTTGGATAAACTAAATTTTCAGCATAGTAAATGAATAGGCTGAATATACTGTAAATCGACACTAACTACTCTGTGTATTTAACAGAAAGCACTTAAATTTGTATTGTCTTATGCTAAAAAGATTATTAAGAAGATTTAAAAGAATATTAAAAAGATTTTTCCTTAAAAGATGTCTAATGTGCAAAACTGCTAACGTTTATCTTTAAAAATGTCTAATTTTTAGTATAATCTATACTATACACTAAATTTGGTTATAAATAAATTTCTTAATAATATCACTGCAGATTTTCAATAACACACGAAAATGAATACATAATATTACAAAAGATGTGAGCTTTCAAAAGTACAAGATTTTGGTTACTATTCAAAATAACTGTGTTTCTTCAAAATTTTAAATTTATTTTTTCTAGAACATATTTAGGAACACTATCCTTTATAAAAAATATATAAATTTTATGTATTAATTAAATTTCACATATGCATATAGGTTTTTGACATTTTTGACAGTCAGGTTTTTGACGTGACAGTTTAAACCATGGTTTAAACTGTCAAAAACTGTCACATGTCAAAAACCTGCCAACCCTGATATTGATCAATTGTGTTTTTGCGTAAGAATGCAGTATTAAAAACAATAATAAATCTTGAACATTTTAAAATGTGGTAACGAACATAAAACATGTGTCGATATTTTAATTTATCTGTCACCACCACTAAAAATTGTTTTTCAAAGAAAGTGTGAAAATTGCAGTATAATAAAAATGTATTCACCTTAAATGTACTACCGATACTAACATTTTTGATGGACCCTGGTGCATATGCTTTAATAAAACAAAAACGTGTCATCATTTTGTTCCTTGTTCAAAAATGAATCTTTTATTGCTCACAATAGTTTTTTTAAAAATTGTGACAGTTTAATAAAAGGGTTTTGTACAGTTAAAGAGGGACTGAACGGCCGTGGATTCATCCATCCTGTCCTTGTCAACTCTGCTTTTCAGACTTTGTGACGTTCTTCTTGTTGACAAGTTGGGTACAAAATATTGAAATAGTTGTTTTTCATTTCAGGTTAAATAATAAAAAAATGTTGAAGTTTATGAGGGGAAAGAGTCACCATTTGACCGCAGAAAGGCTCAAATTACATAAAGAATTATTCAATTGTGTGAAGGTAAGAATCTTTTTAAAATGGTGACATATTTCGCTGATTTAAAGGCGAGTCCAATTATGAAATATTTCTTTTCTCCTTCCATATTTAATTCCTCCATTGTTAATGTGTTCATCGACTGGCCAAATTATGAGACGAACTCTAAGATTCTACGCGTGATACTTAATTATCAGGTTTTTACGCGACCGTCGGTGTATTCTAATAATTACTTGTTTGACGTTTTAATAATGACATGTTTTGCACGCATGCAATACTTTTATACATACATGTAATGGGTTTTTATACACTCCCTATTTGTATTTATTTTTAACGTATTCAGGGGTCAGAAATTTGGGACCCTTCGCAAAATATCTTTTTATAAAAACGGACCCTTCACAAAATGATTTTTCGTTTAATCGGACCCTTCACAAATTTGTTTATCCTCATTATTATTTTGTTAATCGAATAAACCCTTTCCAGGGCAGAAAACAAGAAAGATGGATGTAAACGAATTAACTTCGGCAGACAATTCTTCCATTATTCGTCCAAAATTAATATTCTGCGATCAGCAGTATAGGCTAAATACCCAATATTTGTACGTTGCATCTTTAATTTAGAAGCAGCAATTGCTGTTTATTTTTTAAAATTCAATTCTTTTAATTATAGTTTTACAGTGTTGAGCATAATCTTTACAATTTAAAAACTCCTTGAAAAAGGTTTTTGCAATAACCGGATCCTATTTTCATAAAAGCGGACCCTGGTTGAAAGAGTTATTTTTCAAAATGTCACGAAAAACGGACCTTTCACAAAATGTCTGGACAGACCCCTGGTATTGCATGACAATGTTTACCCATTGATGCACGAACGATAAGGAAGTGCCGTCAAAACAATAAAGCCTGTATCACCTGATAATTAAGATTTTACTCAGAATCTTCTCATAATTTGGCCCTGTAACTCTTTGGGTCGATTTCCCCCTTCAAATAGGATAGAATTGTCAAAATTATTTTAGTTTGGTTCCAGTAGAACAATTTATTGAAATGAATTTCGTTTGTTAGCAATTCAAAACCACAGCTCATCAACGAGTTAACTATTTCAATTTATTCATTTTTCTTATCTCTTTGAATGTCATCAAGACGGATTTATCTAAAGAGGAGTTTTTGAGGACTAGAAAAAAGCATTTAAAGTCGTTATTCAATGAGGGGAGGTCTTAACAATTTTTATTGAATTAAATGGTCCGAAAGTTTACTTCTTACCGGGTATAATAATTATTTAACCCTGTGGCAGCATTTTTATTACCATAGCATTAATCTAAGATACTTTTAATCTAATTTAAAGTAACAGTTGTGATTACAGAAGAATAAAAACTTATGTTTGAATTTTAAAGCACTGATTTATTTTTTAAATTCTAGTATTATAGGCGCTTTCTCGCATTTTGTAGGTGGAAAAACGCACTCATTATTTCCCCTTCCTAATTTTACAAAACATTACGAAAATTAAAATTCATAAATAAATAAAACGATCATAAATTGAAATGTGCAAATATATTTAAAATCGTAGAATCCACATAGTCATTCAAAATCACGCTTTCAAAAAAAGAGATATTCCAATAAGTGTGCGTAAGGAAAAGAAAGGAAAAGAAAAAAACATCATTTCTAGAACGAACTTTTAAACTTTCGCGATTTCTGAATCTCTCATTTTATATTATTCATTTTAAATTCTAGCTGAAGCCAGTCTTTTTTTTTAAATCTTAAATAAAAATAGAAAAATCACGATTATTTTTTCCCCTCTCTGATGCGCTTGTTCTGCGACAATGTCGCCTCATTTCTGCCACGGGGATTGTAAGTATGAAGAAAATAATAATAAATAAAGGCGCTTAAAAGGTTTTGTGTTAAAATGAATGTGTGTGTTTCTCTTTCAATTTAGACGACCACTCATGGATTTCCACACAGGCCGAGTGCATTGGCTTGGGATGCCAAATTGCAGCTTCTAGCCATAGGAACCAAAAATGGTTTGATTAGAATGTATCCTTTTTGTCTTACATCTTCAGGTGTTGCCATCCATTGTTCCCGCTCACATTCAAAAAAATAAATAAAAATAAAACAATACAGTCAAACCCCGCTGTAGTGATCAGACATTTCGGTTCACTGTAACCGGGAGTTTACTCTATCCGCACGGCAAACCATTCATTTTTCCGAACTGCTCCCTCTTGTGACACATTATTTAAATAAATGACCCATGAAGAGAAATACAAAAGTGATTAAAAAACAATGTGTTCACTTTTTATTCCTCCTCGTCTTGCGTACAAAAAATGTATTGATGGGAAACTGAAATAGAGGCAAACAAGAAAACATTCCACTCAATAAATAGTTTTAAAAATCGGTATATGTATATTATGTAGAAATATCAAAATGACCAAAAACGACAAAAAAACAAAAAAACAAAAAACAAATATCCTCTCTTTTGGTTCACTGTATCCACAAAAACTAATACAGTCAATTCGCTGTAACTCGAAGTACGATAACTCGAATATTACTATAACTCGATTTTTTTAAGGGGTCCCGACCCTTTTATCTTCAATTTCATGTTAATTATTCTCGATTACTCGAACTTTACTCCCTTTAACTCGATTTTTTTTTTGGATCTTTTAAAGCAAGAAAAAAAAATTTAGGAGCTGATATCTTGCCCCTTCCTTTGCAACACACGCAATGTCTTTCGCACTCTTCATGGAGGAGCTAAAACTGTCCCTCTTGAAGTATGTGAGCAGTGGTTAAATGAAACGTTACCAAATTTACTTCAAGGATACAGTTAAAATGATGTTTTCAATATTGGTGATATGGGTTTATTTTTTAAATGTCTTCCAAATAAGACTATGATGTTTAAGGATGAAAAATGCTCAGGGGATAAAATGAACAAGGAACGTTAGACTGTCCTAGTTGAAGGAAATGCGTCTGGGACAGAGAAATAGCCCTTACTTGTTATCGGAAAATACCGAAATCCCCGATGTTTCAAGAATGTAAAAACGTATCCTTTGGATTACAAGTCTAACAAAAAGTTTTGGACGACATCATTTTTATTTGAAGACTATGTAAGAAAATTGGATCTTAAATTCTTCGCTAAAAAAAGAAAAGGGATACTTTTTATGGATAAATGCACAGCGCATGGTGATCTACCTAATTTGAAAGCAGCAAACCTGCAGTTTCTCCCGCCAAACACAACAGCAAAGTTGCAGCCGATGGACCAGGATATCATTAAGTGCTTCAAACACAGTCTTGTCGTAAATGGCTTGTCAAAAAAATGATCTTAAATATTGTAAGCATTTAGAAGATTTGTAATTGATAAGCATTAATTAAATAATCCGACAATATTTTGAAAGTCCAAAACCGAAACTAACGGTAAGTCGAACTTCCGATATGTCGAAGTTTTTCGTCAGTCCTATCAGATTCGAGTAATCGCGAATTCACTGTATATGTGTATAGGCAAAGTACGGGATCGAACATTTCGTTTACTCTATCCGGCAGTTCATTATAAACCATGTTGACTGTAAAACACTTTTAGTTTATTTTTGTCCGTTATAACTATGTATCGTTTGAAAGTCCATTGATTATTTGAATCACCTTAAATATAGGACTCAAAAAGAGCTCGTTTGTGATATGCGGATGAACATAATTTGAGCATATATGAAAATTATGAAAAAGAAAGAATGAATTTGTGGATTGAAGAAGAGAGTTCATTGTATCAAATGTCGTCTTCAACAGATCACCACAAATTCAGAAAGAAATTATTTATTTCTGTTTAGGAAGACGGTTAAAACAACGCTGGATAATTGGGGGGGGGGGGCGATTTCTGGATTGAATGGTACATTTTGTTTTCCTTCTGATAATTATGGAATTCTCATAAACTGTTCTCTCCGCCTTTTGGACATCATTATTAAATATTTTGAAATTGTGTGTACTGAGCGATGGTACAATAATATTTTACGCAGTGAGTAAGTTGCATTTTTTAATAATAATTATTTCTCAGTATTTAAAGACGTGTGCAGAATAGAGATGGATTGTAAACAGGATTTGCTCAATTAAAAGATAATAACTTCGATTCTCATTCGGGTGACAGCAAAACGATGAGTCACTACGTAAAAAAAGACGAGGGACGGATTTTACAAAGAATAATGCTTTTAAATCAAATTTACGAGCAAATCTATGAATTCTCAGTTAATCTGTTCGAGATTTATTTAGTTAATTTTGGTGTTATGCAAAATTCTATAGTTTTCATTGGATGATTCACAGATAATAAAAAGAGTGAGTCAATAGGTATGGGATACATATTTACAAAATGAATCAACAGATAATATGGATGGATTTATCCAAGCAGTGAGACTTTTTGTTTTCATGCAAAATAGTTTTTAGAATGAAAATAATTTTTTTATAGACATTTATCTTCGTGTGATTTTTCTTTCTTAACAATCGGCAATTGTATAAAAATAAGTTATCCAGAAGTGACGAAAAATGAGATCCTTGTGGTATTCCATGTAGTTGAATACATGTTTTTCCGTGGTTTAAAAAGTGCTTATTTTTGATTTTAGCTTTTTAAAACTCCTGCTTCTTTCATGTTTTTAAAAAGTGCTTCATATTCGAAATGGAGATTTTTCTTTTCTTTATCGTGTCGATTTTCGCTGCGTTATTATACAAGAGCGTGCTTTTCACATTGTTGTTTTCAACATTATTCATTCAACCACAATCCATTTTGGCTTAAATTCGCTCGTTTAAAAGTGCTAATCATTTTACATGTTGGATGAAATACTTTCGCGTCTAGTGAGCTGGGTCAACACCTCCTAGACTCTTTTTCTAGGAGGTGTTGGCTGGGTTCGGTGAGATACTTGCACTCGCGTGTGCAATTCTGCTGCATTTAGCAAAATATTCTCAATCTCTGGCTTCATTTTTCACTCTTTGAAATCGAACCGGAAAATCTATGGATCATTTTATGTCAGAAACTAGTTACTTTATCATGATCATCTAAAATTATTTTGTATTTTGTTAATGTATATAGTGCTTTAAAATATTTATTGAGTGCTTAAAAAGTACTTAAAAGGTGTTTATTTTTTGTTGCGAGATTTGACCTTATTTCGCAAAGTAAATCATAATAAACAAAGATTAATTTTCAAAATTTTAGTTTTTTATATTATATAAGGTATATTATAATAATTAGACCAAATTATGAGACGCAAAATAGTGTTTTAATTATTGCACGAGTTTATAGGCAAGTAATGGGTTTTTATTAAGGAGATTTTTTTTTATGTACTTTCCATTTGTATTTATTTTTAACGTAATGCATTAACCAATTAATACACGAACATAAACAAGTATAAACCTGTTTCAGCCGATTTTAGAGATAATTAAGATTTTACATAGAATCCTTACAGTTGGAAAGGGTCTTCTCTAAACAGTTACGAAAGATGCTTATAGAACATTTTCATTGAAATGGCGCCCTTCTGCGAGGAACAAATCACACGGAACAGCAGCAGTGAACGTCGCCGCCATGATTAAAAGTTGTTGAATTCCGATGAAGAAGTGACGGGGGGGGGGGGGATAAAGAAAAGGCTGGGTTTGATGACCCTGTCTTTCTTTTCCCTCTGGACCAGTTTTGCCTTCTATTCAATGAGTCATCGCGCTTTTCAGGGTCAACTCGCAGATATATATTCCACCTGGTAGCCGCCGCTTTCCTTGCATTTAAGTTAACTTAAAAATCTTGATGAGGTTATTGTCCTTATGTTAGAATTATGTCTTGTACTCGAATGTTATAATTAATCTTATAGATTTGAATCCTGATTTTAATTAATTTTGTCGCAAACAAATTTTTTTTTTCTATAGACCATTAGATATTAGTTGGTGAAAGCAAAAATAGGATCGCTCTAAAGTAATTCAAAAATGTAATAAATTTTTCTTCGTTTCCTTTTTTGAGTCATTTCATTTTTTCTTTCTTTGTTGCAATTATTTAAAATAAATTCTTTTGTGGTGTCAGTTCCCTTCCTAGCACATCACTAAAATGTGTTTTTCTTAAAACCACAAGATTTTGTTTTGTGTCAAGGGGAGATGGTAGTCAGTTTTAAAAATAACTATCCCATTATTACTTTTAGTTTATTTATTTATTATTATTTTTTTAATGATGTAAAAAATGACACATTCCAATCCAGAATTGTGAAAACTCTTTTAAGTTGACCTACTCAATTTGAGTTTTCCTAAAGTTAAAAACAGAAAGGCTGCACGTTTTATATAAAGTATAAGAATAATTCATTGGGCATTCATTAGTTTTAGTCCAGTTTTTTATTTTATTTTTAGAAAGTGCAGATTTTTATCTAACGCTAGATTCTTCTCTTATTTTGTTGTGATATAGTGGTTTTGTTACATTGGTTATAAAGTCAGTTTTTAAAATTTTTTTCCTTATTAAGTGCTTGTGGAATGGAGATAACTAGGATTAGAGATGCTTTTTTATTCCTTTAATTTGTGGTTAAAGAAATCCTTGTTATAATTTTGAATTGAGTGCCATTCGATTTCAGAGTGAACCCCGGAATTCCTCGAGCTCTAGAAAAAGGGCATGTTTTTTTTTTTTTTTTAAGATGACCATTGTTTTGCGGACAAATCAAAACTTTTAATCCTACAAAATTTTCACCTTAATCTAAAATTTAAAGTAAGAATTAAATTCTACAATTTGAAACCTTCCCTAAATCGCCTTAACGAGACGTTTTCATACACGTGACTCTTCTGCAATTGATTTCCCCCCCCCCCCGGTCGTTTTTAATATTTTGAAACTACACCGGCGGAATCCGCTAATATCGCTATTCATATTCGCGCTATTTTAATGTTAAACATCGATTTTCGAAATTTACTGGATTTAAAAGGGACTCATTGGGGGACTTATCGACTCGTGTTCACGGGATTTAAAAATCCTATGTCTCTATTCGTGTTCACGTGATTTGAAAATCCTATGTCTCAATTCGTATTCACGTGATTTGAAAATCCTATGTCTCAATTCGTATTCACGGGATTTAAAAATCGTGCATCGCCATTCGTATTGATGAGATTCGAAAATCCAATATTGCGATTTGTATTTTCGCATTCTTAAATCTAATATCATGATTCGCACGATTTTAAAATCCAATGTCTCGATTCTTGTAGGAACAAATATTTTTCTTAAATTAGTTATCATAAAAGTTCCTTATGAGCTAATTATAAATCTTTGTTCAAAAAATTAAATATGAATCTTGTTATCGAGTTTTTACTCGTAATATTTTCAGGGTTTTACACTTTGTTAACCCTGCAATTTGTTGTTTAAAGAGCTCTTTTATCTTAAAGAAAGTGATAATAGTCATGGCGACATTCTTAGTGTCACCATCTGCTGTAGGGCGTTTCCCCCCCTCTTCCAATGTTACTTAAAAAATGATCGCAACCTAACACACAAGTGTGATTAAATCTTTACATATGCGTCTGATATTTTCAGTCATGAATTTCGGTATTGAACAAAATTTGTCATGATTTGAACTTTTTTTAAAAAAAGAATGGAAAGTCATGAATTTAGGTCGCCGAAAAATCTAATTTTTTAAAATGGAATTTACACCCCCAGTTTCATGGTGTTCCGAATATCTGAATTTGTAAGGAAGTCCCCACTCACAAATTTATTTAAAATGTTTTTATCATGTTTTTTCATTTTATCATGTTCTTTCAAAAAATGAAGGAAAAAACATTTCTGGAGCGAATTATCTTTTTAGCTTCTGTGATTTCAGAATTTTTGTTTTTATTTTATCTATTTCAAATTCTAACTGAAGCAAGCCAGTCATTAGCGAATTTTTTTAAATTCCGAAATAAGAACCGAAAAATCCGGACTATTCCTTTCCGATGAACAAGAAAAGTAACTTTAGAATAATTCTTCAGAAATTTTTTTTTTTTTTTTTTTTGCTTTTGTATTTATTTTATTGCTTCAACTCTTTCTTTCCTCTGTTTTTTAAATCTATAAATATGAAGATGCAGGAGTAGAACAGCATTTCCATAAATGTTATTATAATGCTTTATTCTTGTGTTTTTGTCATGAAAGATGTTTAGAATGTAGCAGAATATTGATTTAAATATAACATCATAGCGACATTTCCAAGAGTCTTCCCTCCGAATACAATCGTAAAATTTGTTTGCAATCGCGAAAGTAATGTTACAATATTATACACTATTTTTTTTCGGATAGAATCAGGTAATTATTTAAAAACTCTCATAATTGGGTCTAATTATTATGCTTGATATGATAAATATTCTATATCGCCTCATTTATCCAATTTATATTATATATCGTCTCTTTTAACCAACGAGCATCAGCGTAAAAACAATGAGTCTGTATAGTAAGATTTTTACATAGTCTAATAACATGGACTCCATTTGAAGATGGCATGATCCAGGTGTTCTTTGTTGGCGTCTGTGTAACCCGAATGAAGTAGATACAGTTGCAGTCTCCGCAAACACTCGGGGTCGATTTTATCCTTGGATTCTGAATGAGTGTTTCCTAACAGGATAAAGTGATTGAATAGTTTTACAGAAATTACAATTTTTGCGGAAGGGGGAAAAAAAATTGTAGTTTTCGTCGAGGCTTTGGTAAAGTTTTTAGTTTCCATAACAACAGTAATCAACCCGCGTGCGTATGAACTTCCGTTTGTTAATTCGCGTTTATGCGAGTGATTTTGTTTTGTATTATTTTTGCGTTTGTTTATTTTTCACTTTTATTAGGAAAATAAAAAAAAATTGAATTTTTTCACCACTGAAAGTCACCCTAGTTAAGGAGTAGAGATCCAGTTTGATGATAGTTTAGATCTTTGTGGCAGAATATTTTGTTACAAACCTCTCTAGCACTTTCTGCAAGATACTTTTATTAATAATTAATATACATGTTACTAATTAAATTTAAAGTAGCAGAAACAGTGTATTTACAAAAAAAAAACCTATTTGGATTTAATAAAATAGTTTGTATTTTTAAAATTAATATTTTTTTTATTTTAATATCATGGGCGTTATTCTCACATTTTGTAAGAGGAAATTACATTAATTTCTTTTTTCGCATTTTGTAAATCATTCCCCTCAGATGATTGAAATAGGCATCTTTTGAATATAATTTTGGAGGAAAAAAATGTTTCAAACATGTCTGCAGAAAAGAAATTTTTTGCTTCAATATTTTATTTTTCATTCTTCTCAAATAAGAATCGAAAAATTACGAACATTTCTTTCCCCTTCAATGCGTGAAAAAGGGATCCTTTAAATATAATTTTAAAGCAAATTTTTTTTAACTTTTTGCAGAAAAGAAAACCAAAATTTTTTACTTTCTAAAGGAAAATTCTTTCTGAGAGAACTCTGTTACGTTCTGCGACAATGTTGCCATGTTGTAGCGATTCTGCCATGTATGTAAGTTGGATACACTTATCATAAAATGCATAATAGATAATATCGAAAGAGCAGATTTAATTTAAAAAAATAGAAATGTAAAATTAAGAGCACAAAAAAAAAAATCTCATTAATTTGCCTATTTATTAAAAGTGTATTCAATTTTGAGTAACTGCTAAAAAAGAGACCTTATTACGAGAAGGCAAATAAGCTTTCAAAATGTCATAAAGATATTGGTGTTAGGGGCAACGAGTTTAAAATACAATTAAGTCAGTAAAGAAAATTTAAAAGCGTTCTTAACTGTAGCATGGGTGATCCTTTTTGGATTTTTTTTCTTTGATGTTTACTTTTTTCTTCTGTTTGAGTAAAGAGATATTGAATCCCCTTATAAATTTTTAATGAAGTATTAAATCTTAACTTACATTTTTTCTATTATTGAGTCTTGTATCCAATGAATTGAATAATTAAGCTAGTTAAAATGCAGAAGCTGGAAGGATCAAAAATGAGGAACAGAAAGCATGTTATTTCAGACTTAACTTTTTTAAAGATATGGTGCACCAGGTGTGGAATTTGAAGGAAAACATAAAGAAGAATCATGTGTCATTGAATTGTTCTTTTTACCTGGACAGGTAATGTAATTTTGTTATTTGGTTGCTTTTAAGATTATTTCAATAACATCCTGGAGGAACATTCTAATGTGAAAATATTCTCCATGTGAAAATTGGTAATCTCTGAAATGGTTTAGGTAGTTAAATTGTAAATTTTTTTTTTTGCTTCTGCGGTTTTTCGATGTACCGAAGGCGAAAAGACAATAAAATTTCTTCTCGGGCATGAATCTTTGTCTGGCGGTAAAAAGGATGTTAGGCTCTCTTTAAATTTTGAAGATAATTCATAAAGTTGCTTCTCAATGAAATTAATCAATATAATCTCAAAAATTTTAACATTTTTTTTAATTGTGAATTTAGAACTATATTATTCTAATTATGGGAGTCATTGTTAATATTCATACAAACAAATATGGAGACTTAAAATTCTCCCTCTGATACATTTAGAAACGCTTAAGTAAACTTCTTAGTTTGGCGGAATGATAATTTTTTCACTTAAATGAAATAGGGAATCTAGCTGCTTAATATGTAAAATTCGAACTGAATTAAGTTTTTAATGATTTTCAAATTGAAAGCAAATATCAATTACTTCACTTATAGGTTTTTGCCACATATGTCAGCAGTCTGTCTGTTTTTTATCTTCTGTCAGTAACAAAAAAAATTTTCCTAGACTTTTTCTCTGGAGTTTACTTGCAGAAATCTGCTGTCTATTGACATTGCAGATTTATCTCTTACTTGCAGATGAAATAGATCAAATTACAAAAAAAAAAATGTCTCACTCCTGTTTGTTGCTCATTGTGTTTGCACTATGGCAGATTTTTTTTACCAAATTTTTTTGAGGGAGACCGAATTTAGGCAATACGCCTATACGAATTAGGCATATGTGTCTCCTTGGTTCAAAAAATTTCATCATCTTTTCCTATGCTCTATTTTATTTGTTAGAACATTGTTTGATCTGCAAAATGATCTAATTTCAGGTAATTTCTCAAGCTTTAGAATGTTTTAAACATTATCTAGAAAATATATTTTAGTTAGTCTTATTTTTTAAAAATTTTAGTTTAAATTTTATTCTAGGTTCAATTTTTGAAAAACTAATAATATTTTCAATCTATTAATTACTTTTCTATTATTTATTAATGTGTCAATCTATTACTTATTTTTTTTACAAAACAGAATTAGCAAAATAGGAGTCATTTTGTATATTTAAGGGAAATTTTTTTCCATAGTATGAAAGTGGTAGTAGAAAGTTTTCCCTATGACTTTTCTTAAAAAAATATTGAAAATCGTAAGAAAAACTTTTCCCATGGTTTCCTAATTAGATGAAATGTGACTGTGAAATCTTCATTAAATTAAATTTTCGACCTATTCAACTTCAGTTGCTTCATTTTAATTTCATTTTATTATCATATGGAAAAGCAGCAATATTATATGTGATCTCCTTTTCATTCTACCCCATTTTATTCTGAAACTATTCTATTGAGTAATAAAAACTCTACTTATTTATAAAGCTCCTTGCAGAATGGTCAAAAATGTATTTTTTCTGATCAAAAATTAAAATTTATTCTTCTCATATTGTTTTAAAAAAAACTCCCATTCATAATGTAATGCAGGGTCGTATCATAAGCCAGTGTGATAATGCGTCTCTTCATCTCTTTGAATTGAATGAAAAAGATGGAAAATGGATTTTGGAAGAAGTGAAATCTTGTTCCCTACAGGGAAAGTGAGTCTGTTTTTATTATTCTTTAGAATACCCTGAAATATGCAGTAAATGTTGATTATGTAGTATCGTTGCAAGTAATAAAGTTATTGCAACACTTTTATTTTGTTAAGTACTATTTTTATAAAGAGAAGGATTTAATTGAGTGCAAATGTGTTTATTGCAGGTTAAAAAGAATAACTACATGTTGCCTACCTTTGAGTGGAGAGCACTTACTTATTGGAACAGATGGTGGCAACATTTATTCATTGGATGTCAAATCTTTCGATATGACCGATCACATTATTTATCAAGAAGTTGTCATCCAAAAGTAAGTTTTTTTCTTTTAATGCTCAATTTACATCTTTATATTAACTATGAAAATATCTTACAGTGTCACGTTTAAAAAAAAAAGTTCCAATTTCTTTTCTATTTTTGCACAAATTTGAGTTACATTGTTTGCATACAGAGTTGGGTTTTTTGGATGTCCTAAACTGGTTTTGGACAGGACACATGGGTCTTTGACTATCTTAAATTGTCCAAAACCATGAACATTGGTAAAAGGTAAAAATTCTATATGTGTGACATGTAATAATTACATATATTAATAAATATTTGATATTTTTATACAATTTATTTAAACTTATGAATCTTTTCCTGCTATTTTCTTTTAATAACTTTCGAAGCTCCACAATTCATTGGAACAACAAAAGTGAATGCCTTGCTTCTAAAATATAAATATGTTTCACATAAGGATAAATAATGCAAGATTAAAAATAATAAACTTTTTTAATAATGAAAAAAAATTGTCTTCATTTTGTTTCTTGTTCAAAAATGAAAGTTTTATATTCACAATATTTTTTAAAAAAAATTATAACATAATTTGACTAAAAGGGTTTAAGACAGTTTTGGACAAGATGGATTAAACCCTGGTTTAAACCATGGATTAATCCATTATGTCCTATGATTTGCCAACTCTGATTCTTAAGGATCCTTCTGAACTCGAATTGGGTCCGCTTTGCTCTTCACAAAAATCCAGTATAGTGAAGGTTCTACAAAAATTCCGTATTTTTTTTTTAAATGTATTTTTTCATAAATGTTTGCTTGTAGAAGTAGCACTTTTAGGCTCAATAAACTGACAAAAGCTAGTCTTTCCTCCTTCAATGACACTTTTAAGTTTGACATACCAATTTGTCTTCGTTGGTAATTTAACTACCATTTTTCTTTTTTTTTTAAAAAAATCTGTTTTCTCATGAAAAATTTTTGATTCTTAAAGATGTAAGATTTTTTAATATTTTTTTCTAAATTTATTTACTTTCATGATTTCATTAGGGTGACTTCAGATCACTATAACTAAAAACGATCTTTATGACTGTTTTTTTTTAAAAATTTATAAAAAAACTTTTTTCCCCCTCAAGTTTTTATTACATTTAAGTTCTTGAGAATATTAACAGCAAAACGAAAAGAATTTGAAATATTAAAGGTCGTGTGGAAATCTGTAACTGTTAAAAATGCAGTTGTAAAACCATGTGGACAACGAAACTGGCACAATTAGAGTGCATCAAAAAGTGACTCTTCAAATTTAAAATTCTCCATGCAAAACAATTTGGTATTTAAAAATCTTGATTTTTCAAAAGCATGAACAAAATATGCCGCAATAACTGGTTGAAATACGATCAATCAAGCAATGTAGATTTATGGTTAATTCGTTTTGCTTAGAAAAGTGATTCTGCAGGTGTGCGAATTGAAGTTCGCCATACAAAATAATATCGTAACATAAATGGGAGATTTTAAAAATCATGTCAAAATCGGTATTAATAGCTAACAGCAAAAACGGTTGACAATCTGCTTGTATTTATGTTGGAATTGTCGTTAATCTACTGGGTCAAAAACTGATAATTCAAAAGCGTGATTCTAAATTTGCGGTACAATAATAATAAAACTTAAAATAAAATTAATTTTAAAACAGTCAAAAAATCATAATTATCAAAGTCTTTATTTAAATTTTATATGAAGTATTCCCCCCCCCCCCCCTTTGAGTAAAGCTATAATATTCCAAGGCTTGGAAACTATCTATTGATATGATTAACCCTGTATCTATTTTCCCCTTTCCAAAACCTTATTTTTAATACGCAATTTTAATTTTCATATTGGATATGCAGTGATACATTGCTTGTTACCTTGGTTTTCCTGCTTCTGTTACTAAGTTTAGTAACTTGATACAATGAGCCAGATAATTCTTAAATACATAAGTTATTAAAGCATATTAAATGGATATCCTTTTTGTGTTAGACGTTAAGCAAATTTACTGGTTGACAATAACATCATAGTAACCTGTGTGTTAAGCTTACTAATTTATATAGAGAGGCATGAATATTTTTTCAGCGTTCCTGATGATTATAAACTGAATCCTGGTTCAGTAGAGGCTATAGCGGAACATCCATTAAATTCAGATAAAATCATCATCGGATACAACAGAGGTCTGATGGTACTCTGGGATAACAAGACTCTGAATCCGGAGCATACTTATGTTTGTAGTCAGGTTAGTATGTGCCATTTCTTTGCATACAAATTTCTCTTTTATTCAATTACCTAAAGGTAAGGTCGACCGTGCACGAATTCGCCTCGTGAGACTACCGGGTCAAGACTTCCGATTGATTTTTTATGTCCAATATTATTATACCGATAGTGTTTACACTCTAATGTACTCTTTCAATTTCAATGAAACAAACAAATTCGGAAGACTCGACAAGCACGTTACGATGCTACCCCAAAAATAACTTAACATCGGTATTTTACACAAATATGGCCAAATAAGGGACAACACTCAAAACATGGCAAACCTTTATTTATTAATTTTCTTAAATTTGTTTTTGACTCACAACCCGGTAGAATTTGTAAATTAAGGGATTCTCTTGTGAATGGTAAAATTACACGTAAATTTAATCACATTGCAGTAATAAAACTTGCAATATTAAGCCTGTTCACACATGAGCGGAGGAATACGCCAGAAGTTTTCTTCCAGTTTTAGGAACCTTGTTGTTTACGTTCAGCTAACCATCCATTTTCCAAATCTTTTTAACCTAAAAGGTAAAATTAGACTCCAAAGGAAGGCACCTGTGATCAACAGGATTAAAGAAAAATTGCTTGTTTTTCAGAGATCACACTTTCAGGAACATACTATAGTTTTGCTTTTGATTTAGCCAGAAATCTGAGAATGTTCCTTATTGCAAGATTTTTGGACAAATTACACATTAATAATGAAAATGTTGAATTTTATTACGGATTATTTGTAAGTCGTGTTCATGCTGTACATTTTAAAGTAAATTGAGGTGACATCAGGCACAGATAGTTGGAAGACCTGTTTTCCAGAGCTTTCAATGTTAAAGTTTATTGAGTAGTTTTTTTCCCAAACATTTTCATTCATTCACATTAATAAGTATGCAAGATTTTTCTTCTTCTTTTACAATAGTGGTTCATTTATATTTACAACGCATTCAGAAATAAGTTAAAATAATATCCTTTTTCTTCATTCAGTTGTACAACTGCATCAATTGTGTAAAATTGAGTGCGTAATTTTAATACAGCCAAATCCAGCTACAGTGAACCTTCGAAGGACCGGTTCACTGTAATGTTCACTATATCCGTACAGCAAACAGTTTTAACTCATTTTTCCGAACTGCTCCCTTTTATGACACATTATTTAAATAAATGAGCCATAAAGAGAAATACAAAAGTGATTAAAAAACAATATGTAGTAACAAAAATTGTGTTTATTTTTTGACTCTTCATCTTGCTTACAAAAATTTTAGCCTTTATTGTGGAAACTGAGATAGAAGAAGCAAACAAGGCTTATTGCTACATTCCACTCTATAGATGGTTTTAAAAATCGTCCACTCTTGTCCATAAATTAAGGATAATGAGGCACAGAAGGAGACAAACACATTTGACTTATTTGTATAGTCTATGTATTAAACAAAAGGTAAAGAGCAAAAATGATGCTATATGTTTGACATAATTAATAAAAATTGAGATTTTTACTCCCTGGAGCAAATTTTAAAAAAGAACCTATTTACAAAAAACAGTATAACATGGTTAGTATGATGGTTAATTCGGAGTATGTCTCCTGAACGATGCAATACAGGCCGTACAACGCCTAGGCATGCCGAGTATCAAATTATCAATCTGATCTTGGGGAATATTACACCACTCATCAAGCAAAGCCCTCCGAAAGTCCGGTATACAGGTGGGAGCCAAGCATATCCTACTCGTGCTCTATTGGATTCAAGTCCGGTGAGTATGCTGGCCAATCCATACGGGTGATATCCTCCTATTGAAGGCATTCGTCTACAATGTTTGCACGGTGAGGACGGGCGTTGTTGTCCATAAATAGAAATTCAGCACACAGGCGCCCTGAAGCAAACATACATGTTGTTCCAAAATGACATCCCAATAGATGTGGCCTGTCATCGTTACACTCTGAACATGCAGGTCAGTTCTGGAACCAAGAATAATTCCTCCCCAAACGAGCCATCCTGCACCACCGTAACGGTGTCGTTCAATGGTGTTGTCTTGGTGGTAACAGGTACCTGGCGCTCTCCACATAAAAGTCCGGCGAGAATCAGGCTGCAAACTAAACCTGGACTCGTCGGAAAACATCACACAAGACCACTGTTGGGGTGTCCACAATGCATGCTGCGACAGTGAGTTGCACTAAGTGGAACACATCTGGCCTACGAGCATATAGACCAATGTGCCCCAAGCGTCTGTACACGGTCTGCCTTGAAACTGTCGTACTGGTAGCTGAAGAGAGCTGAACAGACAGGTCTGATGCTGTGCTCTGTCTGTTTCTTTTGGCAGTAACTGCCAAATACCGGTCTTCATTCGGCGTTGTAACTCGGGGGCGACCTGTGCTGTAACGTCTACTCACATTACCATCATCTTGGAATCGTTGCCAAAGCCTGGAGATGACACTCTGGGTGATTCCAAGCTCCTCGGATACTTCCAGCTGGGTACGTCCACATTCCAGTCGTCCGAAGATTCCGCCACGTAAAAAATCATCCAAATGCTTCCTTTGTGCCATAACTATGCGGTTATTGCACTGAAAGGCTTTTAAAGCGCTTGTGAACAATTTTACTTCTTTGCCACCATTCCTTACATACCCCTCTCTTACACTCTCGTCATTGTGACGTACTACCAGCGTCATCTAGTGGTTTCCTGTAATTTGCGTATTCTTCTTCAGGATGTGTGTGATAATTCTACAGGTGAAATTGTAATTTTAGAGTTCGATTTCTGTGTGATTCTGAATTATCCTCAATTTATGGACATGAGTGTATATTATGTAGAAATTTCAAAATGACCAAAAAATGAAGAAAAAAAATCAGTTGAAGACAGAAAAAAGTGCGTAATATCCAATTTCCTCTCTTTTTCATTCATTATATCCGAAAAAAATATTAAATGTGCATAGCAAGGCATGGGAGCAAACATTTTGTTCACTATAAGCCATGTTCACCATAGCAGTGTTTGACTGTATAATGAAACATAGTTTTAAGCTTTCACTAGAGAATAAATATTATGTAGTTTTCAGAAAAGTCATTCATTAGTTTCTCGCTTACTCTTGTGCATAATTCAGTATTTTAAATAACTATTCAGTATATTAAGTAATCTTTATAAATGTCTTAAATAATGATTGAGATGTTCTCTATTATTGCAGCAACTTGAATCCTTGTGTTGGCATAGAAGTGGCACTAAATTCATTAGTTCCCATAATGATGGCACTTTTGTCGTTTGGAGTTCTTCAGATGCGTCAAAACCAGAAGAATCTCCAGCAACCCCATATGGTATACTTTGAACTCATTTCTTTTCACATAGCTGCCAACTCTACTGGATTTTGTTTCTTATTTTTGTCTTTTAAAAATGGGTGACAACTCAAAACATAATCTATGGTAGGGGAGCACAACCTTTTTGAGTGAAGGGCCACTTGCACAGCAGGTTGGCTAACGAAGGGCCGCACATGTATTGAGACATGTTAATGACAAATGTAGTAATGTTTATTTAAACATTAGCGTTCTATTTTTTTATCAATAAACTTTGTAATATATTTGTAAAAAATTAAAGTTGTTCATTTTTAGAATTCATTCAAAAATAAAGAAACCTATACTTTTTTTTTACAAAAAAAATTGCTATTTTTATCATATGAACAATAGATTTATCAAAATAAATAAACATTGAAGAAAAGAAATGTTTTTTTTTTATCATATCATGCAATACGAAAATTCATTTTCGAATTACGGGGCGCATCCAGAAAGTAAGTTTCCCTATTTTTTTTTAAAAAAAAGAACTCATACTTTCAGGAACATATTTATTGGCAACAAGTACAGCAATGTCTCAGCTATTTTCCAACATAGCCACCACTAGAATTGACACACTTGTCGTATCGTGGGATCAATTTTTGTATTCCTCTGTCGTAGAACTCTGCCGCCTATAAATGGAACCAGCTTGTGACAACTCTTCGTAGTTGCCAAAACGCTCACCGGAGGACAGGAATTTCTTGAGGTGCAAGAAAACATGAAAATCGCTGGGAGCAAGTTCAGGGCTGTAGGGTGGATGATCAAACAACTCCGAGCCAAATTTCGTCAAAACAGCTGGTGTGCGTCGAGCTGTATGTGAAAGAGCATTGTCATGGAGGAGCACAACACCTGCAGTAAGCATTCCACGCCTCTTGTTTTAAATAGCACGGTTTCACAGTAACGGTCGGCGCTTACTGTTTCACAACGTGGTTCCATTCACAGGCGGCAGAGTTCTGCGACAGAGGGATACAAAAGTTGAACCCATGATACGACAAATGTCTCAATTCTATGTTGCTATGTTGAAAAATAGCTGAAACATTGCTGTACTTATTGGCCAAAAATATGTTCCTGAAAGTATGAGTTCTTTTTTTTTAAAAAATAGGGAAACTTACTTTCTGGATACGCCTCGTAAATTCTAATAAATAAAAAAAGAACTGCAATGCCCACAGAATGAAAGTAGGAAAAATTTTGTCATAATCAAGTAATATAAATTCAAATTATATATTTTAATTGAAGAAAATTTATAGGTTTTTAACAAAAGCCTAAAATAAAAACAAAACTGTGATAGTATAGGAAAATAAAATTCAATGCTTATTTTGTAATGTACTTTATTATTTCATTTTATTAATTATTAGATTTTTTTATATCGTAAAAAAATTTTTTTTATGGAAAAAGATCACTTTAGCAACAAAAAATTGAAATCTTAACTACAAACAGTGAGCAGTTTAAAAATTCACGTTTTCCGCCATTTTATGAATTTCTCGGGTTGCAATTGGTTGAATGATCAGTCAAATATTCGGCAGAATATTTTTTAGAAAGGTTTTTTTCCAAGTTTTTTTTATTTTTGAATTTTTATAGATAATACTTTTTTTTAAAAATTATAATCAGATAAGTCAATTTTGTCATTTTTTCGATACTTTGAGAATTGAGAAGGATTTTTTCCCCATTTTTTGCTGTTTTTATTATAACCCAGCATTTCAACAGAACTTCTCATACTATTAATTTATTATCACTCTTTCCCTATACTGTAATATAAATAACCAGTAACATAGAAAAGTGTGATTTTCAGTATTAAAGTTTTGTTTTTGGAACTAAAAAAAATTTGTTTTTTCTGTTTTTCCTTTTTAGGCATTTTTATTATGACTCAGCCTTTTTTTAAAAAATAAAGTTGCTAATAAAATTTATTTTATAGCAATTTTTTTTCTTCTAAAATTATAGCAATAAGAAAAATTTAAATTGCGATTTTCAGCATTAGATTTTCATTTAAAAAATTAAGAACGTTTTTTCTAACTTTTTATTTTTTTTAAATAAAAAAAAACTTTTTTTAGACGTTTTTATTATAACGCAGTAATTTTTAATAGCATTTCTGTTGACTTAATTCCTTTTTCTTGGCTTTTTCTGGTAACTGGAAAACTGAGATGTTCAGCTTTAAAATTTTCTTTCAAAAATTAAGATTGATTTTTTTGTTCTCTGTTTCGCTTTTTGACATTTTCAAAAACGTTCTTGATTGGCTTTATTTTTTAGAGTTAATTTATGAATACGTTTTTCCAGGAAATATTATTCTGAGCATTGAAATTTCAGTTTCAGTGTTGCTATGCTGCTAAAAGATTTTGCTATTTGGCCCTAAGTGTACGGCGTTCAGTCGATTTTTCTTCTTTTTTTTTTTTAAACGAATATTTGGTTTTTGACCAAATCACAATTCATTACCACATTCGACCAAATCATATTCGTTGCGGAAAAATAACAAGGATTTACGATAAAACTGCACCGAAATACCGTATCAAAAAGTGATTATTTAATTGCGCGATTAACAATCACGTGTCGTAATAACATCATAGTTAAATAACGGGATCGTCAAAATCATATGGAAAAAGTATAGAAATAATTGGGTGAAAAAATTGCATGTCGTAATAAAATAATTGGAATTTTCTATGATACGTGGGAACGCATAGCAATAACTGCCGAAGAAAATTGTTGAAAAAAAGAAAGAATTGCAACAAAAAAAAAGATAAAAAATCACTTAGATTTAAGATGAAATCGTCACAAATAAAGTGCACCAAAAAGTGATTATTTAAATGGGCGATCTGAAACTCGCGTCGTAATAAAAATTCGGGATTTCCGAAATCACGTAGAAAAGCGGAAATAACTGTTTAAAAAAAAATCATTTATATTTACGATAAAATCGGCTTAAAGAAAGCGCGTTAAACGTACATTTACTGAAGAATCTGTTATAATTGATTGTGCCAAAATGTGATGACTTAAAAGTGCGATTAAAAATTGCCATTTTTTAAACTTCTTTTATTGTGTTTAGAAATTCTCGCGGGCCGCACTTCAGTAGTCGAAGGGCCGCATTTGGCCCGCGGGCCGCAGGTTGTGCACCCCTAATCTATGGGATATTTAAGGATGCTATTTCAGTTATGCTAAACTGTTTCATTATTTAAGTTTTTTCAGCTGTTCCTTTTTTTCCTCAATTAAAATTAGTACAGTTTGCTCAATAAAGCTGACACAAGAGCACAGTCATTGTGTTTCGTTTCTCTGAATATATTGTGTATAAAAATGTACAGGGAATTATTCTTCCATATTTGAGGGCAACCCTATCACATTACTTGAAATTTGTTACAATAAAAAAAATAAACAAAAAATAATCCTCTTAAAATGCTGCAAATTCTACACTGCTAAATAATTACATTAATGTAAAAAATGCTAAAAGATAAAATTTTGATACCTTCTGACTATCAGGAAAGACTGACTATCAATATTAACGGAGCAAAAGTGAATATTTTAAATCTTTGTTCAAATTATTAATTGTTAAAAAACTTGTGTGAAATTCTTTTTAATGGTTTGGTTATTGTTACACAGCTGTCAATTCTACTGGTTTTTCCAGTAGACCTGTTCCAGTACTGGTTTTGCCTGTTTCTCCTGGTGTACTGGTTTAATTAAAATTCTCCTGGTATTTGTACATTTTAGAAAATTCCTTAAAATTTAAGTTTCCTAAAAAAATCTCCTTTTGAAATATAATTTTTGTGCAGATTGCTTGAATATTTAAATAAGTATTATTATTACATAATGAAGCAAACTGTATTATGTATTACTGATTGCATAATGAAGTGAACCTCATTTATTGAAATGAGTTCAAAATTTTTTTTGTTCTAAGATGTTTTTATTCAGAACTCTCTATTTAAATTAATTAAAAAATCTTTTTCACTATCTTTGATGAATGAAATGCCTATTAATATTCAAAATTATGAATAAACATAATACATAACATAAAAGTATATTTATGTCAGTAGTTAGTATGTAATGTCAATCATAACTGGAAAATATTGTAGTTTTTCTATTTTGATGACTATTAAAATTCCCTGTGTGTGAAATATTTAGTACATTATGCGAGAATTATCATGAAATTTATATTTGGTGAAATCTACTGAATTTTTTCCTATCCATGTTGGCAGCTATGGTTTTCAGCCCTGTGGCAGAATTTTGTTCAGCTATCTGCCATGGAACTGTCTAGCACTCGTATCTTTCTTCAAGATACTTTCGATAATAACAAACATATATGTTACTAATATAAAATAATAAAAATGCTGTGTTTACGAATTTTTTTATTATTTTTTAAATTGAACATGTAACAATTTTTTTATTCTGATATTATGCTTGATATTCTCTTATTTTGATGGGAGGAAGCTTTTCTTTCTTTGCATTTTGTAAATAATCATCACAGTAGAAAAATAATTAAAAAAATCATGAAATCCGAACATAGTATTAGTTGCATAGTTAGTCCGAACATAGAAAAAAAAAAAAGATCAGCGACGAATTCAAGCTAATCTCTCTTCAAAGGCGTGTTTCGTTTTAAGATAAGGCTGTTGTACTAAATTGTATCGTATGTAAAATATCAGATTTAAAAACCAAAGAGAAATCAATAGCAATGACTGCCAAAAATTCGATAGAATCATTGCGTTAAAGTATAAACTCAAATGCGTGATACGAATTTTCCATATGATTTGAAATATATCGTGATATTTAAAATCCACACAAGAATCAATATCAGTAACTGCCTAAAATACAATCAGAACATTACGTCGATTCACGATACTATCGGCATACATTGAGCACTTCAAAAAGTTATTACTTAAAGGCATGATTTAAAGATTACTTCTGAAGAAAAGTAAGTTATTTAAAAAAAAAAAAAAATCATTTTGTTAATCTGCCACGAGGTTTTTAGTATTATCTACATTGTATTCCAACAATTTTTATTTGCTCTTCTGTTTAGGTCCATTTCCCTGCAAAGCAATTACAAAGATCATTTGGAGAGCTGTGAAAGGAGGGTATGTTTTTTTTTTATTTAAAAAAGAAGTTAAATGAGGACATATACATGCGTCTATGAGTCTTGATGAGATTTTTTTTTTTCCCAGCGATGATTTCACAATATTTGGTGGAGGTATGCCTCGTGCTAGTTATGGAGATAAGCATACGATTTCTGTTATGTGTGGAGAAAAACATCAGGTGTTTGACTTCACTTCTAAAGTTGTAGATTTCTTCACAATCTGCCATGGAGATGAAGAATCAGGTACTTTTTTTTTTTTTAAATTTCTTTTAAATGTGCCTATTAATTATATTAAATTATATTAAAAATTTTGTAAAAGTAGATTTCTTAGAAACTTGGTGAATTTATGAGATAGACCAATAAGTCGAGCATTTATTTTAGTAATTATTAAATAATTTTGTGGTTTGTTATCTAAGCAATTTTAAAGTGTTGAAAAATTTGTTTTGAGTAGGATGTGTAGCTTGCTTTAAAAGTTCTTACTTTTCAATGGGTATTTGTAAAATGATTTCTTCACGTTCTTCACTTTTCACTCTTTCTTCCCTAAATGTCCCACTCTTTTTTCACTTCTCAAAAAGATTTCTTCACAATCTGCCATAACGATGAAGAATTGGGTACTTTTTTTTAAAAAAAATTTCATTTTAGCTAAAGAATTTCTCGAAAAATATGACTTTATAATTTTATCAAATTAGATCAAAATTTTTGTTAACTTAGGTTTCTGTGAAAGTTGGTGAAATTATGAGATAGGCAAAGGAGTTGAGCTTTTATTTCAGTTGTTACTAAATAATTTTGTGGTTTGTTATAAGAGCAATAAATTTTAAAGTGTTCAAAAATTAGTTTTGAGTAGGATGCGTAGCCTACTTTAAAAGTTCTTACATTTCGTTGGGTTTTTCTGAAAAGTGCTTAGGTTTTATTTTTTCTGAGCATTGAATTCTGGGCTATGAGTTATTTTCTTTTAGCCATGAAATTGATGTGCTGTGTATTTGAATTTAAATTTATATAATCCACATTTGATTTTTCTTAATCCTTGAACCTTGCATTGCACCTGTCAAACTTCCGTAAAACATATGTCTCTCAGCTAGGTTTTTCATTTTTTATTTCATTAAAAATACTTTGAGTTTTTGTTTTATTATTTTATAATTATTTAAATATCATCAACATTAAATTCAAAGTATTATATAAAAATCATAATAATGCAGCTGTATTATTATGCTAAGTTTTACGATGATTTGAAATTGATTGCATAATTTAAAGTTGTTAAATAGAAATGTTTCTTTATTAATGACTAAAGAGCAGGCTTTTTTTTTTTCAAAAATATTAAAGTTTAAAAACGTTACACGTAACAGGGGTCATATAAATGTTGCAACATTATTCTTGGAGAGTTTGGTGTAAACCCGTGACCCTATTGTCGCCATATAATGCCAAAGGCATTTCCTTATTCTTTGTGTGCTTTTGAACAGGGAAGTGCCCCTAGCCACGTACGGCAGTTTCGGGTATGGGTTATTATGCAATTTTAATCCCGATGAAGATTTTTAATCCCTTCCTTAGAAGTTTGTTTTAACATTTACGTGACTATTGTGCTAGGTATAGCATTTTTAAACTTATACATTTTCACAAAAATTTAGACTAAAAATGTCATTTTACAAAAAAGTTTTAAAAGCAATACTAATTTTAGATTTAAAAACCTGAATTAGACAAGATACAAGTATTTGTGTCAATGCAGTAAAGATATGTTCCTATTTTGATAAAAAAATTTTTATTTACCTTGTTTTTCTTTTCTTTTTTTCTTATTCTAAATTCCTCTTAACTGTTTTTGTTTTGAAAGTTTGTTTTCCTTTATTTAAAAGCTTTAGGTGTTTTTTAAAATTTCACATGACATTTCCTTTGCAAAAGCTTTTTAATTTTGCTATGAAAGAAAGTCACAAAGCTATGCGAGTTAATATTATTAAACTTTATAAGATGCTTTGTGAACTCTCTCCCAAACCCTTCCTCCCTACATTATTTCCTTGGTCATAAAATCAGTTCATTTCTGTATAAAAAATATTTAATTTGGGAATTGTTGCCACTGCACAGAGAGAATAGGGGAAAAATACATGTTTAAAGGTATATTCAGCAGCGATTATTACTGTTAGCCTAATACAGTTCATACAAGAGCACAGTGTGTGGGAGTATTGATCCTTCGTCTGTGAAAAGCTACCCCACCGTAGAATCCAGTTAACTTGTATACTAGTGAATTGGAATTATATTTTTGTAGTGGTAGATACACTACAGTATTCCCCCACCAGAATTATGTCTGTGATAGAATTCGACGAATGGATACAACTAGTCGATTCCTTGCTGTTTCGTTCTAAGCAGGGTGAGCCGTATGAAGAAGTACTTTTCTTGAGTGTCGATCGCGAGAGCCGCATCGAGTTCACGATCGTGGTCCAGCCCGCATCGACTTTCCGCAGTCGAGCGTATACATCGCGTGTGAAGGACAATGCCGCAGTCACGAGTAGCAAGTCTGCTGTTCGAAGTAGGGGTGTGCATAGTGAGTGTTTCTGCCGAGGTAGGCGTGTTCACCCTTGTGGGGAGAGTAGATTTCAATGTCAACCTTCATCTAAGAAAAGGTACCCCACCCTAGAGCAGAGCTAACATGTCTTATATATAATAGTGAATTGGAATTATATTTTTTTAGTGGTAAATGCACTATGCAGTGCTTTTCCTCCTAATATATTGTCTATAGGGAAAAGACAGGGAATTATTTTTCTAAATTTAAGTGGCAGCCTGGAACAAAAGAGAAAAAATGTGTGACTTGTTTGAGATTTTGATGTAATGTTTTGCCTTTCAGAATACGATAACCCCCACACCCTTGTTGTGTTGGCTGAGGAAGAGATAGTGTTGATTGACCTTGAAAGTGAGGAGTGGCTTCCTTTCCGCCTGCCTCACCTCTCCAGCTTGCACATGTCTTCCATTACTTGCACACAACACTGCAGTGATGTCCCCCAAGATCTCTGGAATAAAATCACAACTGCAGGAACTGCCTCTGAAAAATACACTGAAAAGGTTACAATTGTGTCAATATTATTTTTTGTTTTCTGAAATTCATGTTCAGCTTTTATTATTACTTGACTCATTGTTATATTATTTGTGTCATTTTTAAAATTCATTGTAACGATCACATATATGAAAATTTCCTGTAAATTAAGCTAGCTTAAAATAAATAAAATAAAAATCTGAAATAACGCTTCAAATCTTGCATTTTAGAAATGTGTAGGTTAAGTTATAAATCAGAAATATCTCCCTTGTAGAACATAATCATTCTGTCAGTATAATGCTGAATATATTAGCGTGCGAAGATGATCTGGAAAAATCTGGTTTTCTGAATTTTTTTTCTGACCGTGATCCAGAAATCCAAGATCCAGAAGTTTGAAGAAATCATCGATCACATTTACGTATAAAAATTCTTGTATATTTTATTTCAAAATATTAGAACTAGAATTTTTGCTTAGGAGATCTTTCTTTTGTAAATAACTTTTTCTGGTAGAATAATAAATGTGATTAGAGATAAAAGTAAACTTTTACATGATTATTCATTTAAATCATTCGTCATTTAATTTACTTAGAATTTTATTGTATTGAAAATATCAGTGATTTAAATTTATAAAGATATTAAATTTTTTGAAATGCGTCATTCACGATTTTACTCGAGAAATTTTCAGAATTTTTGAGTTGGGCTCACAGTAGCCCATGTGCGTGTAAAATAGTGATTAATAATGACCACTACTACCTGAAAGTATTAAATATGTCTTAATAGTCAACCTTAAAAGTATTAGTTTAACTAATTCTTTCTTAAAATTGTTTAGACAGCATAAAAGATTTACAACTTAATGTTCATGAATATGTTTTTAGGAATGGCCAATCACGGGTGGAGAGAATCTTCTGGATGAGTCGTCTACTCGAGATCTTCTATTGACTGGACATGAGGATGGTTCTGTAAGATTTTGGAATGCTTCGGGTGTTGCACTCAGTCACCTCTACACCATTCACACTTCAAATCTTTTTGTGAGTGAAGATGGTGAACACCCTGCAGAAGAAGAAGAGTGGCCACCTTTCCGAAAGGTAGAAACTATTTCTTAGAAACAGTGTAATATAATTTATTTTCACGACCCAGTAATTCACTGGCAATAGCATAGCTGCCGAATGTTCTGATTAAATTGTATTTGTTCAGATTTATCCTTGTTCCAAAAATATTCTAGTGCCTTTTCACTCCTTGTGCCGATTTTCTTTCATCCCAGGGCATGGCAGGTGATTTTTCTGCAAATATCGCAGAATTCCGAGAGACCGTCGGTTAGCAGACTTCCTGGAATCAAAAATTTGTAATCAGACAAAATTTTGAAACTTATGGTAAATCACGTTAACAAGATGTTTACATACTTATGATTCTTCCACTCATTTGATTCCTCTGAGGCTGATTTTCGCCATTTCCAATGTTAGGAACTGCGTCGGAATCTACTAATATCGCGATTCTTATTCACACTATTTTAATACAGGGTTGCCACTCTACAGGGAGAACAGGGAAAACCTGGAAAATACAGGGAATTTAAAAATCACCTAAAATAACAGGGAAAATGCAGGGAATTTTGAATTTTTCTTTACAAACTGGGAAAATACAGGGAATTTTGTTTTTTATTTATTTTGATCTTTTAAAAAATGGTGACCACTCAAAGCGTAATCTATGGGATATTTAACCATGATATTTCAGCTATTCTAAACTCTTTCATTTACTATAGTATTCAGACGTGCCAACTCTCCCGCATTTTGTGGGAGTCTCCCGAATTTTGAGTTATTCTCCCGCCCTCCGGAATTGATTTGAAAAACTCCCGAATTTTACTGCGATCGACGGCCAAATTCAAAATTACCTAATTTTTCCGCGAGTGCGAAAGTAAGTTTTTCTTTCAGCTTGAATTCCATCCCCTCTTATCAAACTACCATCTGCCTGAAGCGTAGCTGAACATGCTTTATTTTCTCCCCTCTTCAACGTTACCTCTTAACACTCCTATTTCACCCGCCCCCTTACACTGGGGGCGGGTGAAATCTTCCTCTTCTTTCGTGTGGAGTTGAATGCAATGACGTCACATGTCGTTATCGAGTGTCGTCCGTTCAGGAGTGGGGAAACTCGTACTCTCGATAGTTGGATTGGAATTGATATTGTATTTTGCTGTTTTTATAGTTTTTAATGCGTATTTTTCCACGGTTGGCAACAAGCTCGTAAACTAGCAACGTGATATCAATTATTCGCTTAGTCTTCCTATATTTAAAAAAAAAAAAAATTCAAGGATGTCTTAAGTCGAAACGGAAGTATGGATCAATTTCAACAAATCATGTAACAATGACTTTAGCAAAACTTAATTGTGGAGAGCTAAGTCTGCAACTCTTTTTTTCATGCATACAGTAGAGAACCATTTATCTGGTATCCAGATAATCCGGAAAAAAAATTTGCTCGGTTCTCCCACCATTTTGAACTAAAACGATATGAAAAAAAAAAGCGGAAACTGGACTAATCCTTGAAGTTGAGTAGAGGAAAATGTGAGGAAGGGAAGAATTTTTTTCCCCGTTTACCCAGAGAAACGTCATTTCTTCCGCGACCTTGAAGATTTTAGATCTTTATTCTCTTTTAGGTCATTAAACTCAAAGGAGTGGCATGATGATTTCGTTTGCTGTTTGATTTACGAGGGGGTGGGGAAAATGCATTGCACATGCATATCAGTGAACAGAAGATGAAAGAGAAAAATATATTTATCTATTTGACATCGATTAATAAAAATAAAATGTTTTTCTTTTGAATAAATTCTGATTCCTTGGAAGTGCGGTATCATTCGCAAGTTTTTCTTGATGTGGAATCACACCTGCTTTAATTAAAAATCGCGTTTTTATTTTAAAAAAAAGGAGAATTGTTTATTAATTTAAGCATACAATTATTTTATGAAGCAGATTGCAGTTTCGTTTTTCTGATTCCACTACGTTTTTTTTTTTTTTTTCATGATAAATTTTGCACTCAATAAAATTATTTGTATTACCAAATTTTTTCATTAGTTTTTTTTTTTTTTTAAGTCCGTTGATCTTGCCTTGTTCTAGGTTTTAATATTTATGCTAGTGCCGTTTTTTAACTATCGTTTCGGTTCGATAATTTTCAAGTGTTGTTTTTATTTAGATTAATAGGTTTTCCTTTTATTTTCGTCCCCCCCATGAAATATATTGCGTTATTTAATCATTGGTTTTGTTTATTAGTTGATTTAGGAATCGTAATTATTTTTTAAACTTGTTTTTCTTGTCTAAACTTGCAAATTTTTTTATTCTTTTAAATTTTATTTTTCTACAATTTTTTTCCTTTTTAGATTTAGGAGTGCTTTTCTTTTTTCTCTTACTTTAAAATGTGTTTACATTTTTTCCTTGTAATTTGGGTTTGATAAAACATCGATTAACGACACTTTTTTGTCGATCCAGGAAACCGGGAAATTAAGACATCCGGGATAGCGATGGTCCCGAGCATCCCGGATAATTGGTTCTTTATTGTACAGACATTAGTATTTTTATACATTAGTATTGAATTGGTTTTTTAAAATAAAATAGTTATTCAATTTGTTTATTTTTTAAAAGTTTTTGTGCATTTTTATTACAGTGTCAAGGGTTTTTGAATAATGTTTTATTAAGGAAATGGTATTTATTTAAAGAGTATCTACCTAATATAGTTTTGTGTTGCTAAATCTGTGTTTAATTATTTTATTTCCATTTAATATTTTTAAACAATTATTGCTCTATTAGTGTGTAAAATTTCTTGCATTCTTATATTTAATAAATTTTTTACTTAAAATTCCTTAGAAGTGCCAAATGTTGCATACCATGCACCTTTTTTTACCCCTCCTGAAATCTCCTGAATTCTTGTTAGGGAAACTCCTGAATGTTAATTTTGCTAGGTTGGCACGTCTGAGTATTATTTAAGTATGTTCAGCTGTTTTTCCAGCAATTGAAACTAATAAATATAGTTAGTCCAATATAGCTCACACAAGAGCACAGTAATTGTTGTTTCCTCTTAATATATTGCGTATAACATGTACAGGGAAAACGCAGGGAATTTTTTTTCCAGATTTGAGTGGCAACCCTGTAATATCGATAATCGATTTTGGTATTTAAAAGTTGCGTGCTGTGATTCGTATTCACGCAAATTTAAAATTATGCATCATGATTCGTATTTATGCGATTTAAAAATTCAATATTGAAAATTTTTTTCCTTCTTTTTTAAGCCCAAATATATCACGATTCATATTCACACCATTTTAAAATCCAATATTGTGATTCATGTTAGAAGTAAGTTTAATACTTGAATTAGTTATTATAAAGGTGTGCTATTCTTTATTAGTAAGTAATTGAATCAAAACTGTTGGCTCAAAAAATTATATTAAATATTAAATGTGCGGTTTATAAATTGATATTTTTATATCAATATTTTATGTTTTGATATTTTGTTTTTCGCATTGTGTCCTAATTTCCCTTGATTAACTTATCATACTTTGTGTTCCTATTTTTGTATTGAACAAGTTTGCAGCTATGGCCGTAGTCAGTGAGCAGGTGAATGATCACATTGATCAGAAGTGTGCAACATTGAACCTCGTTAAACTGTTATCATCATCAAAGTTCTTACAGTGTATTTGAATAAAAACAAAAAATCCGATTTAAATAACAAAAAATCACGAACCCTGCTTTGCGAACAGGTCTACAAAACGGGTGAGCTTTCTCTTTACAAAGCGGGGGTGTAAATCAAATTTGTGATGACATGTCTATGGATCATCTTCAGGGATGTCTTATAGACTGGCAAAGAAAGTGAATCATTACTACAAAATAGGGATGATACAACACTTTTTTTATTCCGAAATGAGAACAGAAAGAAAACATGAGAAATGAAAAAGAAAAGTATATGTAGAAATAATTCTGAAGAAAAAAATAAAAAAATTTGCTTTTGTATTTTTTAAGCTTTTTATTGGTTCAACTCTTGCTTTACTGTCTTTTAAATCAATAGATATGAAGATGCAAAGTATAACAGTTTTAGTTATGCCTATCATTTCAATTAATGTTATTAGACTCCTTTTTTAAATTTATTGTGTTTTTGTCAGAGAATATAGTAACTTTGTTAAGTCATGAAAAATTCTTGGAATTAGTCGTGGAAAGTCATGAATCGGAAAATCTAAAATGTAGCAAATACCCTGTTTATATGCATATTTTTTACTTCGCTAAATGTAAGTACTTTTATTATTTCCAATTTTGAATTACAGGATTATGCATGATGTATCAAAAAATGTCTTTAGTAAGATGTGCGTTATCCTAAGTAGGCAGGTGTCAATAACTGATTTATAATTGCAGGTTGGAAGTTTCGATCCTTATAGTGATGATCCCAGGCTTGCAGTGAAAAAGATCCTCCTGTGTGTCCATAGCAAGACGCTTGTAGTTGCTGGAACAGCTGGACAGATAGTGTTTTTTGAACTGAAAGAAGAATCCACAGAACAAGAGCTTGAAGTATTCTTATAATATTCTATTATCAAGGGTCTGTCCAGGGTAAATTTACTACCTTTTAGCGGTACTTTAACAAATTCAAGTTTAGAAAAAGCGGTAGTTTTAACAATATACTTTTAGAGAATCAAGTTCTCATGCGAACCCCGTTCTCGTTGCAATCTATGAAAATGCTGTCTTTTACGCCAGCTTTCTTTTACGAAAAGGTAGCAAGTGTTTGGACAGATAGCTCTTTGTGGTAAGTTTAACAGGTCGTTTACGCCATATCAAAGCGAGCTTTTTTTAAGATGAAACGACGATGGTCTCCTTCTATAAACTTTACAGGAAGTCATACATTATTCTAACCATTCGAACAATATCTTACCATTGTGAATTTATTCATACAGACCTATATTTTTTATGAAATATTTTTCTCTGTGAAACTTTTTTCTGTATCAACTAGTCGAAAATGTTCTCTTAATAAAAATAATTTTTAGTGATAGTGCTGTCAAATGCATGTTTTTATTAAATTCAAGTTTTAACTCAACCATGGACAATGATTTTTATGGATTTTTAAATTTGGATACATTTTTAAGGCCAAAATTTTACAATACTGAAATTATTTTTTCTTATTTGAGGAAAAATATATAAAAATTTACCAGTCCTAAATAATTTTTATTTGTAGTGACTATTTTTGAAAATATTTTCTTGCGTTTATTTTTTAATATAATTTTCACAAAATAGGTTCCTCTCTAAAAAAAATCTAGACAGACCCCTGATAATGTGCATTGAATGCTCTAAACTTTACAACATGCATTTAACATTAAATGGTTAATTTTAGGCATTTTCTGTGAACATTGTGAGTGACAGAGACAACTTTGTGTGGAAGGGTCATGACCAGTTGTCCTTGAAGACAGGAAATCTTAAATTTGAACCTGGATTTGTGCCCTTCTGCATTGAGCAGCTCACTCCTCCTGCAGCTGTAACTGCCATATCAGTTCACACAGAATGGGGCCTGTAAGTATCATGAAAATACTCTCTTCCAATAAATTTTTCTTTTTGCCACAGGCTACTAAAATGCTACTATTTTCGACCTTAGTCGACTATGGTGACTTTTTTTTTTGCCTGAAAAGGCAAAAAAGCAACTATTTTCAGGAATTGGGAGATTTTTTTTACTCTTGGCGAAGTTTTTTTCGCAAAAATAAATGTTACTTTTCAGAATGTTAATAAAAGTAAGCAAACATTTATACAATCATTTATGTCCAAAGAGCCAAAAATTTAAATTTCCATCGGATTTAATAAAGTACTTCTCTCTGAGTTCTAAAGTTGTTCTCTCTGAGGGGTTGTTTTGTTATTTTTAATTGTTTTTTCCTTCTATTAGCATTCATATTTTATTGTAATTCGACTTTTATTTAGGTACCTATTTTCTAATATGTATACCTTTTTATATTTTTACAAAACTTTCTTTTAATTGGAGCATAGTTAGGACGGGCGATAAATCGATGTATCACGAGATATTGATTTAACGCATATATCAATAGGCAGATGTAGTGACTTTCGTTTTAGGCGATGCATCAGAAATCTGATTTAAGCTGCTGGAATTAGATTACAATTGCGGTTTAACAATTTAATATGCCAGGATCCGTGACTAGGATAATGCTGTTACCGCACTAACGAAGTCTATTTTGATTTCGTCTAGCTGCAGAGATGTAGATAGCGTTTTGCTATTAAGATGATGTTAGTTTCGTGATGTTGAGTGAGGAAGAGCAAATTGAATCGGAACTCCCGGTTTCGTGCAAGGATCAGCTTTGTAATATATAACGCAATGCATAGTTTCTTTATGTCCATTCTTGTCTTTGGGATTTTGCGTTTTTTGAAGATTATTTTCAAATGGGACTTAAGTCATTTTGCAATTGCTGTGCATTTTATTTCGTCGGAAATAATTGTCTGGTTTCATGTAAATTATTTTCAGTGAGACTTTTGCAGCGATCATTTTGTTCTGCATTATTTCATACCATTTTTTCTGTCTGGGCTTAACGATTCTTGTCAATTATTTTTAGTAGTCCTACTGTTACTTTGCGATTGCTGCACAATCGCTGTTATCTTAAATTTTCGTTCTGAACTCAATAGATCAAATCATTGATTTTTTTCAATTATTGTTTTTTATTTTAAGCGATACAATTTAATAGGGGTATTTTGTATTTAACTTTGTTATAAAAAGTTAGTTTTTTTAAATGTATTAAATGTAGTTAAGTATAATAATTTGATTGTTTTTCAACCAATAAATGCTCAGTCGTTTTTAATTATAAAAAATTAAAACAAAACTTACCTTTATTTAATTTGCTTTTATTTTTAAGAAAATGAAAAAGTTTAAAAAAATTTTGGCTATTAGTTAAAACAAAATTTTTTTTTAATCAAATAAAAAGTTTAGTAATGTTTTGACGTTTTTAATAATTTAACATTAGTACTTTAAGTATTTTTTTAAAAATTTTTATTAATTAAAATTCTTTCAATACTTGTTTGTTTTATAATTTGTTTGATAGTTAGTCAGTATCATTTTTAAACAGATATATCTTTAGTCAATTTTATTTTCAAAAATGAAAATAATTATAGATAAGTAAAAATATTTTTACATTTATTAAGTACAGAATTTGACCATTAGTTTACTTTTTATTATTTTAAATAAGTAAATCGAAAAGGGTCTAATGATGTTTCAAAAGCATGTTGTTTTTTTAAACAAATAATAAATTTTTTTTTTCTAAAGTGAACATTTCTTTGGTTTGTTTTCCACTTTCTTTTTTTTTCTTTTAATTTTTAATGCATGTATGTGAAATAATTTGTTACGCTATTAATTATTTTTAAACATGAAAAAAAATGAAATAAAGCTTGGGTTTGCTTTTACTTTGACTTCTTTATTTATTTAATTGAAAGAAATTAAGCAATGATATTGATGTCATAGTAGAATGTGTTTAGAATTAATATTTTCTTTTGTACTAAGTTTATTCCTTTTTATTTATTTTTGATTGATTTAAAGATTTCCCATAGGTAATTTTTGAACATATGCTAAATTGCGATACGTCACTATATCGTGATGTTTAACTGACGATGTATCACAATTTAAAATTTCTGACATCACCCAGTTCTAATAATAGTATTTGACAATTATGCTATAATTTTAGTCATTTTTGATAAATTTTTGTTCCTGTTCAGGCAACTATTTTCATAGTTTTAGGCAACAATTTTCATGCTTGAGGCTACTAAAAGCAACTATTTTTGTTCATTTTTTACTGTGGCAACCCTAGGAGTTCTTTAATTTTAAACTATGTTTAACTTGCTGAAAATAATTTTTATCATTGTACTGCTATTATTCTATTGCTGCTGGGATAGACTGGTTGGTAAGGCAATGGGGCCCACGTCCAAGAGTTCATGAGTTCGATCCCGGCCAAAAACTCTGTATGGTGACTGATGCATGTTAAATCTGTCGAGTCGCAAAGCCCGTGTTACAAATCAATACCTCTGGGGGTACTGATCCAGGAGTTTCTTTGTCTTCTGGATTGTTTCAAAATTACAAGGCTACGGAGTTGAATATTAGTAGCCGCAAACCCGAAATGGGGTCGGCTGTTCAACGATGGATATAATATAATATAAAAATAACTCTTAACTTAACCTGCAAAAAAGTAAACAAATTTATGTATTAACAAATTTAGTGCCGTGGCAACTAAATTGCTTGGTGCTAAACAATTTTTTACTCATGAAACAGTGTTATATTTTACAAAGTGCGTAGCATTTTTAAAAAGTGCTTAAAGGTGCTTATTTATGATTTTTGTTTTTTCTTTGGGTGTTTTTAAAGTGCTTAATTTTCCCTTTTCCAATATGAGATTTTTCCTTTATCTTGTTGATTTTTGCCTAGAATTATGCAAAAAGACATAGTTCAAATTGTTCTATTCAACATTTTCACTATTAATTCAACCCTAAATCTATATCTACGTACCCTCGGTCATAGCGTATGACAATTCTTATCGTTTTATATGTTTGATGTGGATCTGCATGTGCGTAAACTGAGCTGGATTCAGTGGGAGGGGTTTTTGCCTTCTCATGTGCATTTCTGACAGATTCTCAATTTCAGACTTCATTTTCCGCCTTTGAAATCTAAACGAAAAATCTCGAATTTGTGCTGATTTCGGGGAACAACTAAATATTGTCATTTTTTCCCCCTAATAGTGATCGAAAATTTTATTTTGCTTGTTAATTTCATCGTTGGTGACGCGCTATCGTGTTCGGCACTCCTAAGCTAGCTGGTCAAAATGGAAAAAAATAGGTGAAACTTAAAAAAAAAAACACAAAAGCAAATAAAATTCTTTTGCAATGATTATTATGTGATTAGTTTAAATTTAAACAAGTTAAAAATTTAATATGGTACTTGAAAGTTAAAGATTCACACCTGTTTTAAAAAATAACTAATTTCATATTTTAGTTTATACAGAATTTTCAAATCTGTTACATTATCCAATAATCCTTTTAATAAAAATCATTATTATAACATAAGCTCATGGTGTAAAAAAATTGATACTGCGGGACAAGCATATATCACATTCTCTAAGGATTTAACCCTTTTGTTGCAAGTGTTGTATTTAGACAGCATCCACAGGATCCCCCTTACGTACGACCACCCTATATAGACATTCCTAGCGTAATACTATTTGGAAACCACATCCATCTTCTTCAAACTACCACTGACTAATACATCATTGGATTAATCTACCTAGAACTTTTTTCTCCCATGAAAAACTTAAATATGCGGATTTGTCTCCCATTCACGATTGGTATAGGACCAGTAAGCCGGGATAGTCGTAGATTCTTCCATGCGACCGAAAAACCAATTCAAGCCTTTCACGCCTTGCCAGTGAATATCTAAAATGTCTTCCTTTTTCTCGCGGCATAAAAATCCTACCCTCTTTACCCAAAATGCCACCAACATCGGGCTTCAGCTAAACATATTTATAGCTGCTCGAGACTTCTTCGGGAAGAAATTTACACTTCTCTTCTCCTTGTATCTGATTTTTTACTAGTCAACAGATTACAGATTAACATAACAAAAACAACATATAACAACAACATAACGCAACAACATATTGGATTAATACCATTATAAGTATATCAGGGATGAGATTTTTACGCTTTTTAGCGGATTTCCGCGTTTTTCACTTTCAGCTCTTGAATTTCAGCCTTTTTTTTAAATCAAAAATTCAGATTTCCTAAAAATTTCACTTTTTTTAAAATAAGTATTCCGCTTTTTCAGAAAATTAACCAATTTTCAAAGAGAAACAGAAAATTCAAACTACATAGCTACCAATCCTTTCTCATTTTTACTTATTTTAGCTATTTTCTCCCCTTTTACACGCAGCAGATAAGATTTTCCGAATTTTTACCCGCCCTCCAGATAAATCCGATTTTTGTAGCTCAAACGACGCTGCTTCTGACAAACCTTTTAGAGGTCCCAAGCCTGGAATCTGCTAATATCTCGATTCTTATTCATACGATTTTAATATCAAACATAGATTTTCATATTTGCGTGTTGCGATTCTTATTCTTTGTACGCTACGATTCTTATTTACGAGATTTAAAAATCCGATATTGTGATTCGTATTTACGCCTTTTTAAAAACCTATGTAGCGATTCGTATTCACTTAAGTTTAAAATTCAATGTCTTGATTTGCTCATGCGGTTTATAATATCAAACATCGATTTTCGTATTTATACGTGATTTTAAAATAAGGCATTGGGATTCGCATTCACGCACTCTAAAAATTATGCATCATAATTCTTATTTATGCAATCTAAAAATTACGCATTATGATTCGTATTTACGCTATCTAAAAATTATGAATCGTGATTTGTATTTACTCGTTTTAAAAATTCTAGATCCCAGTTTGTATTTTCTCATTTTCAAAATCGTATATCTAGTTTCCTATTCATGTGATTTCAAAATCCATAATTGTTATTCATATTCACGCAATTTTAAGATCAACTATCGTGATGCTTGTAAGAAGTAATTTTTTAAAATTAGTTACTATAAAGGTGACTGTTTTTCTAACAACGATTATTAGTATATGTAAGTGTTACAACATCAGAGAAACTGAAAGGGAATATATTCAAAACTTACATTCTGTGCTTGCAAAGAAGAAAAAATAGGATTTGCCACAAGATGTTTGAAGATGGACTAACGACTGAATATAGCAAACATAAAAGATATAGCAAACAAAAGCAATCACGTATAAAGGAATTTAATTAATGAATTTTTTTTTGGAAAAAGAGTTAATTAACTCATCATCAAAATTTTATTTATAATTGCTGTTATTTATGCTATAAAATGCAAAATTCTTATCAAATGAAAAACAATTATCTAAACAGTTGCTGACTGTCATGTAATTTTTCAAACTGAAATAGCAATTTTTTGTATGTTAAGGAGATACAATATATTTCTACTTCACTGTTATTGATATGTTTCAGAGGGCTCTAGTTAGATTAGACTATAATATGAACATAATGATTCGGTCCATTGTTAAAGTTTTTGTTTTCAATATAATTTAAAAAGTAATATTACTGATATATTTACTATAAATCACATAACAGTATTTATTAAAAGAAATGAAGTATTAATGTATATTCTCAGTAGTTTTAATTTGCTAAATCAGGTAGTTTTTCAAGTAATAATTGTCTCTTATGTGAACTGAGGGAAAATATAATTTCCAGCCTTATTTTTTCAATTGGTAATTTTTATTTTCACTAAATGTTAAGTATCACTGTAATAATATAATAATAGATTAGTACACAATTGTATGTCAACACATTATTTATTTCCTTAAACTGTCTGGAATTTATTATTAAAGGGTTGCGCTTGAGTAAAATTTACTATCGTGGAAATTCAGCTCTTTTGCCTTTTGGCTAATCTCATCCCTGGTATATTATAAATGTGTTTAATTTGTAACGAATTTCTTCTACGTTTTGTATTTCAAGGTGAATTATTACTTGGGTACAAAAGTAAAATATAATACAAATTTGAACGCTCAATATGCATACTTCGTGGCTGAAGCACCATAGAGGGAGCATCCGGTATCCTATAAGATCAACAATGATTTGAGTTAGGGGTAAAAAATATTCTTGAGTGTGCCCCTTGGCGAAATTGGCAACTTACGTTTGGCACCATTTCTGTTTGCGCGGAACACCGTGGTAACAGGAATGGCTGCCAAAATATAATGATATTTCAATAAAACATTGGAAAATTTCATCAAAACATCGGCCAAAACTTTATAAAATTGCAATGGACCCGATATGAGCAAAATTAATAAACCCAATAAAATGCATTTCGAATGGAAACAAAAATTAATGAAGTAAGCATAGAAAGAAAAGGAAAGAAGACAACTCACTTCTTTAAGCGTGAATATCCTCAGATTTTGGCGCACCGAATTTTCTAATAGCAGTTAGATACTGTCTAAATTTATCATGAATAGAATCTGTGTACCTCCATCGCCACGTAAATTTGACGAACTACAAATCAAAAATGGGGTCTGTGGTACCGGACTGGTGATGACATTTTTTTCTAAAGTCCCTTTTTATGACTATCCACATACCTTCGATCTTATTGACCTGAAGAAAAGGTAACCTTAACAGCCGGTATCCAACTTAGAACTAAGGAACCTCTGAAATCACATATACCGTTGAACATTTAAAAATAACGCTGAAATCTAAACCAATCAGAATCATGATTGGGTTTCATCATCGCCCAGCTTGGTGATCAACCGCGATTACAACTGCGTGAGAATCAAGGGGCACCCTCAAATATAGTTAACCCGAGTTAGACTCTGCCATGTGTGCTTCGAATACTGAGATTAATCTCCGGCTAATGCCCTATAGTAATTTGTTAAATAATATTTCTTCCTCGCTTTATATAAGTTTATATTATTGTTTGTATTAAAATTGCTTTATATAAGTTTATAATGCTGATAACAAGGACCTCTGACATATTACAATCCTATTATATTCTCTCTATGTGATGTTGGTGCAGAAAAATTGCCAGCTAATCTCCAGGAAAACGATTTTAATTTTGTTCGTGAAGCGAGCAAAAATGTATTTGCGTAGTAGTTTTCGGGGGTTGGCGAGCAGGGGGCGGAGCCCTCTAGTATATATATATGTATGTGTGTATATAAATATATATATAAATAAGAGACTTATTGAATCTATGGTAAATTGCATGTTTTATATTTCGTGAGAATAAAAATGACAGCTCATATCCCCAGACATCCCCCAGATTCCCAGACATTTATGAATTTATCATTATGAGGAAAGTAATGAATTTATTGAACACTATACTTTGACGGGTTAAATTTATTTTTAAAAAGTTTTTTTTTCCCTGTGGGATTTCATCCTGGTTCACAGACACCAATGAGCTGGCAGCGTAATAATATATTGTAATTTTGCTCTCAATTATTTATGAAGTGAATAATTTTTGTTGCAGTGTGGCTGCTGGTACTGCTCATGGATTTGCTTTGTTTGATTATATTCAGAAGAAGTCAGTGATGTCTAAATGTACTTTAAATCCTAATGGTGAGCTTCTTTTTTAAAATTTTTTATTTTGTTTTCTCTGAAATGCATCTAGTGTCTTTACAGGGTTCCTTAAAAGTCCTTAAAAACTGCTTAATTTTTAATATGAGCCCTTAAAAGTACTTAATTTTGGTGCAAGGTTTTTAAAAGTCCTTAATTTTTCAGTATCATTATAGTTGATAGGAATGATTTTTCAGTTGAATATTTTAAAATAAAAAGTCGTTCATATATCATCTAAAATTCAACTCTGCATTAAGGGTAGAGCTTTATAGGGGGATGTGTGTGAGAGGGAAAAAAAAAGCATGTCCTTTTTTTAATAATATTCTGCCTAGACTGATACTCTATGAGGAGAATGAAGCTGTAGCGTATCTACCACTACAAAATTACAACTGCATTTCACTAGTATATAAGACATGTTAACTCGACTCTATGTCGGGGTACCTTTTCATAGATGAAGGTTGACATGGTCTGTAACTACTCTCCCCACAAAGCATTCTAAAAGAAAAAGAATAGTGTGTAGACCAGGGTAATACTGCACATGGAAGAGATAGTGTTTTATTTGGGGTAATGTACCAGATAGAAGACCCACACTACCTTTCAAAATCGACTGAATTCACGAAATTCAGTGCTAGTAATAATGAATCTGCTTATAGGAATTAAGTAAAAGACTAAGAAAAGTAGTATCAGAAAAAATTTTGAACTAGAATCCATAACTAAAACTATTTCCAAAAATCTTGAATTAAATAAATTTGTAATATTTCAATGTGTATAAGTGACTGTAAATTTACAGAAAGCATAAAATTATTTTTGAAATTCATGATTGTACTAAAAATTTACCAGATTTGTAAGAAACAGGGTTTGAAAAATCCCTGCCCACCTAGATTTTTCATCCAAAACCTGGGGTTTATTGGGTTTTTGATGAAAACCAAGTTTTATTTTTCAAAAATACTAATTTTTTTTTCTTCCTGAGTACTAAATAAGAAAGCATGATTTGTTTCTAACAAGAAAGTTAAATATTTGGTAACTATTTATAATTTGTTTTATTGCAATGTAAATTTTTTTTAAAGTTTTAGATTGTTAGGTTATTATTTTTATTTCTTAAGGATAAGCAGATTGTTGCATAAAAATTTAAATCTACTCAACCAAAAGATCCTTAGATTTTAATAGTCATCCCTGTGTCAGAATGTTTTAGGGTTTTCTGTGACAAACCCCTATATACTTTTAATTATAACAAATATGCATGTTACTAATTTAAAGTAACAAAAACGTGAACATAAAAAGAAGAAAAATCTTGAACTGAATATGTAATGATTCCCCCCCCCCCAATATTATAAGCTCACATTTGATAGGGAGAAAACTGACTAATTATTTTCTTTTTTTTTTTGTAAGTCTTCATCGACCGTAAAAACAAAAAAGAGTGAGAAATTATGCAAATTGAACTCCATAATAAGTGGGTTACGTGTTTTCATTTCAAGATTCAGCTGTTGTAATAAATAATATCATTAAAAATATCAGATTTTAAAAACTGTGTGGAAATCAATAGCAATAACTGCTAAAAAAATTGAAACAAAATTTTCTGCAGAAAAACAAAATTTTTACTTCATAATTCTCTAATGAGAATAGAAAAGTTTTTCCACTTCCCTGCCCAACAATAGCATCTTTTGAATATAATTCTGAAGAAAAGATTAAATCTTTCGAAACTTTCTGCAGAAAAGAAAATTTATGTAGCAGTGTCGCCACGATTCTGTCATTTTATTCAGTTAACGTTGCAACTTAATGTACTGTTTAATTTTAGTTCAAATTTTTGGTTGCAGTAAAATTATTTCATGTTTTTTGCCAAAGTGTACACTAGTTACATCAAACTAAGTTAATTCCTAATAACTGGTTTGACTGGAAAAGATTTTCTTTTAGTTCATCAAAGTAATAACACATTTGCTGGTCTAGTAGGGAAATATAGAAACTTGTTGAAATAATTTCTTCAATGTTTTAGACAAATTTCTTTATTTACTTTTTTTTTTAATATGCATAAAAAAATTTGCAAATCTTAATTTCTGCACAATTTTACTATTCAATTTTAATGAAATCATTAAAAATGGAATACAGATTAGTTTCATACATAAACTTCTACAATCTGAATGACATTAACTTTTAACAATCTAAAAATTATATCAGTGCTTACATAGTAAATTGTTTTTTCTTTTTTTATTTATTGATAAGGTAAATAATTTGCACTGTCAATGGAGGCGTATGTATATTCTGTGATTAAAAAATTATACTACAGTCGGACCTCTATTTAACGAAGTCGCTAAATCCCGAAAAAAAAGTTCGTTATATGGAAAATTCGTTAAATAGAAAATCATCTTTCGAAATACTTACACAACGTAGAATAGGTTTTAAATTCACGGATACTAGAAATAATTAAAATTGCAATTGATACATCTTTATCTTGTAAATTATTATCAATTAATTATTTTATAAATCTTACCCATAATAGAAATCTGCAATGAAAGTAAGAATAGAACAAAACATTATCCAGTGTGTTATACTATCATGCTACATATATTTTTCCCTGAATAAAAATGCTAAATTTTTATATATTAAAATTATTGCTGCATTTATTATAAATGTAATTTTAAACATAAATTTTCACATGCATTCTTAATTTTAATTACTATTGATAAAGTCTGTTAATTTTGTCTGAGTTTTTTGTTTGTAAAAGTGTTTTTTTCTCATAATATGTCTCGCATTTTTGTAATGCACCAAAAATTCCTTCAGGCGTATTCTCCTCAAACTGCAATCCATGTCGAATTGTTTCAAATGATTTTAACATTTCATCATATGAAGGTTTGCTAATTTCTTCATTATTTCCGTCTTCGTCTTCCTCACAATTTATAGCTGTATTGTTTTTATTTTTCACAAAGTCCAAAATATCTGATTCAGTTAATGTTTCGGTGGTTTCAGCTTCAGAAGCAATAGAAAGAAAATCATTTATCCGTACATCATTAATTTCGTGGTTTTCTCTTAGCTGTACCCACATTTTTTTAAGTTCCTCTAAAGGAATATCATCCTCGTCCTCACTTTCCAAATTCTCAGCATTGACAAAGAATCCAGCTTTAGCAAAACTGTTACGAATGGTACGATCTGTAACATCATAGTTCCATGCTTTGGAAATTTTTGTTATGCTTTCTCGCAAATTGATCTTTGGCATTGATTGCTTATATTCAAGCGCAGCGATAACTTTTCATACCATTCTTTTGCGGTAGTGCAGTTTAAAGTTTTGAATCCCCCCTTGATCCATTGGTTGTAGCTTCGATGTAGTGTTTGGAGGCAAGTAAAAAACTGAAATGTTTTTCAGTTTTTTGTTGATATCCTTCGGGTGGGCAGGGCAATTGTCGAAAATTAGAGCAATTTTGCGATGCTCTACAATCATAAGTTTGTCCAACTTTTGAATCCATTTTTCACAAATGTCGGCCGTCATCCGTGATTTTTTGTTGAATTCATAATCAACCTCCAAAGATTTTGTGCTCTTAATACATCTTGGAGTTTTGCTCTTTCCGATAATTAAGGGCTTTAATTTTTGATTGCCAGTCATATTTGCCCCTCGCATGATAGTTATTCTTGCTTTGCTGTGTTTTCCTCCAAAGCATTTTTCATTTTTAAATGTTAGGGTCTTTTGAGGCAAACATTGAAAAAATAAAGCTGTCTCATCAGCATTAAAAATGTTTTCTGGCTTATTATTTTTTAAAATTTTATTAAGAGTCTCTGCAATCCAACTTTCACAGTCCTTATCACTGACGTCATTACTTTCACCAGACATAACTTTTCCTACAATTCCTTGTTTTCTTTTAAACTCAAGCCATCCACTACTTCCTCGAAATTCATCGTGTCCCAATGCCTTTGCAAATTGCATTGCTTTCTCGGTTATTAAAGGTCCAGAGATCGGCATGTTTTTATCTCGCATTTGTGTATCCACTTCAAAACTGCCTCATTCACATCTTCATAGACACATGTTTTCAAACGTTTTGAACAAGGACTTGGTAAATCATTGTTTTCAATCTTATCACGGTTTCTTATTATCGTTGATAAGCTGCTTGAAGGAATACCAAATTTTGATGCAATATCTTTTTTTTTACACCTATCCACTTCTTAAAGAATAAAATTTTTTTCTTTAATAGTCAGGCACTTTCGCTTCGACATTTTGCAGCCGCAAGAAAAGCAACAAGCAGCACTCTGATCAGCAATCTAAAAACGAGGCGATTTCGAGAACGGGGCTCTACTGAGTGAACATTGAAAGTTTTTCTAGAAAGGAAGTGAACAGTGGGGGTGGGGATAATAGGACATGCCAATAAGGGACCAGGGACCACACACTTTGATGACCCATTCATTTTATCTTCTCTGCTTTCCTATTCAAGGAATTTGACCCTTTCCCCCCTTTTCTAGTGACGTTGCATTTCCTGTATAGAATGCAAACAAAAAGGGAAAGGAATTTTACTGCTTTCTCTAAAAGTTAAGGGGATGCGAAAATCAGTTCAAGGTCATTTCCCCCATGAAATGCGTTAACAAGTTAATAATTTTCTCAAATATTTTGGGGAATGGGGAAAGTAGATCTAAAAAAAAATTCGTTGAATATAAAATTCACTTCGCTATTTAGGAGTTATTTAACAAAGAAATTTCCAAAACGTTCTTGGTTCCACGAAAAAATTCGCAAAATAGAGAAATTCGTAAAATGGAAGTTCGTTAAATAGAAGTCCGACTGTATTTTTAAAGTCCTTAATTTTTCAAAAAAAGTCCTTAAAAGTGCTTAATTTTTGCTTTGTTGAAAGAGTGGGAACCCTCCTTTTATTCGCTTCTAGAAAACCGCTTGTCTCGCTATTTGAAATTACGACGATTGAGTTTTCGTTGAATCTGAGTAGATGAAGAGTTGGGGAAGGGATTCCTCTCGGTGTAGGGCCTAGAGGTGATTGTGCTGCTGAAAAAATCTGGATTTCCGGATTTTTCGCTAACCGCGATCCGGAAATTTCTGGAAATCCAAGGTCCAGAAGTTTCAAGAAATCATTGATCACATTTATAAATAATAATTCTTGTATATTTTATTTAAAAATATTAGAACTAGAATTTATATTTCATATCTTCTTCATTTGCAAATATTTTTTCTGGTAGAATAATGTGATTAGAGATAAAAGTAAACTTATACATAATTATTTATTTAAATTATGCTGCATACAATTTATTTAGAATTTTCTGTTTTGAAAATATCAATGATTTAAATTTATAAATGCATGAATTTTTTGAAATGCATCATTAATGATTTCACTCCAAAAAATTTTCAGGATTTTTGAGTTGGGCTCACAATTACCCCTGAGGGTCCCGCAGTAGACTGATCGTAAGACTCCAGTTGAACACTGTAGTCTAGCATCACTAACTGCGATCAGTGAGTGAACACTTTGATCAGCCTGTGTAAGAACCAAGGTTGTGCGGTCCTTGTTAAACTGTTCTACTGTAAAGTGCTCAACTTTGCACGCAGGTCGTCTGGCTAACGAAGCCTTCCCCTCTGCAAAGGATCGCATGTCTTCGGATCAGGGATGTTTCCCAGACAGTCGCCAATAGCCCGTTGTGCAGCTCTAGTACGACCTAAATAAAATATCTACTCACCTATCGTGAGTAGTTTGTGAATTAGTTACTCTAAAGATGTGATATATTTTTCACATATATGTTAGTTTAGAAAATTATGCTAAATATGAAAGATATATAAATTGATTTTTCACACTTGAAAGTTTCAGTGTTTTTCACTTTGTGTCACCATTGATATTGCTGAGAAAGCACCAACTTTAAGGAGTGAATGAAATATTATATTAAAGATGGCATTAAATAGAATTTTTTATCATTATCAAATATTATTAGAAATAGTTTTAGAAACCTATCTATTGTTTAGGAACTTCGCGTTATCCTCATTTAGAAATACAATAATCATCGAAAAATAATCCCTTCTTACATATTTTCCAACATTTCAGGTTTGTGAGAAATATTTTTTCTAGTGGTAGTGAAATGGAACAGAAATTTTAAATCAATAGAATTTTTATAAAACTAAGTTTTATAGTTCCCTTTGCCTTTTATGTATCTCTTTAAATTGTTTATATGTGATTGACAAAATATTGTTAGTTTATTAATATTTTGCTTAAACTTGAAAAACTATTTCCTGAAATTAGGAAAAGTACACATTAGTTGGATTCATGTTAATTTTTAACGGCCCTTAAAATAGCACCCAGAAATTCAACTTCTAAATTTTTTAGGTTATTCAAAAAATAGACTACCTATTTTCAATTAATCCACTTTTTTAAAAGTAAATATTGCTAATACGGTTATTGCCCAGACATGATTGAGCCGACACGGTGACATTGTCACAGAACGTTAGTTTTTGCAAAAAGATTTTTAATTTGGGAAAGGGAAAACTTTAGTTTTCCTTTCTGCATAATTTTTCGAAAAATGTTTTTTTATTTTTTTTTCTGCAGAATTTTTTTTAAAGATTTATTTCTTTTGTATCAGAGAGGAAAAAAGAAGTAATCGTGGTTTTTCTATTCTCATTTTGGATTGGAAAAAAAGTCAGTAATGGCTGGTTTCAGCTAGAATTTTAAATCAATATAATATAAATTAAAAGAATTCAGAAATCGCGAAAGTTTAAACGATAGTTCACTCTAGAAATGATGCTCTTTCATTTTTTTCTGTTATTTGAGTATCTTTTTTTTTATTATTTTATTTTTTAAAGATTCTTATTCGAGCGATTTCGCCGTCGATCTTTATTTTGGAGTTACTGTACAAACACCAACCGGGGACCCAACCGGAACATCTGCCCTTGCACCTCAGAGCCCAAAGGTCAAGAAAACTGAGGTGGGCACCTTGGCTCTCTATGGGCTGTAGTTTAGTAGCACAGATTTTACAATTTTTATTTTATGTACAAAATCTTAATTTATTGTCGTTTAATTTATTTATGAATTTTCATTTTTCCTAATACAAAATTCTAGAAAGCGCCTATATAATTGAATTAAAATAATATTACTCTTACAATTACAATTTTTATACTCTTTATTCTATACTTTCTTCTGTAAGCACAATGTTATTTTAAATAAGTAATTGTTAAGAATCTTAAAAAAATATTGATACTTGTCGCAGAAAGCCCGAAAAAATTCTGCCAGTGGGGGTTATTGTATAGAAATATCGCTTTCCTTCGAATGAATAACTGACCAGGGCGGCCACCCACCTGGAAAACCTTGAAGACCTGGAAAAGTCAGGGAAATTTAGATAAAAACCTGGAAAAATCAGGGAATTTTAAAGAGAAGCTGGAATTTTTTTATAGATTTTCTTAATTTAAATTATTTTATGATCCGTTATACCGACATTTTTAAACTGAAATTTATTGCCAAACAGTTGAAATATCAACTTAGCAATATTTTGCATGCATCAAAATTTACTCCATTAATCCCTGTTAAACTAGAATGCCACCTAAAACCCATAATTGCTAAATGAATGGAGAAACCTTTTTGGAGACAGTTTTGGAAAGGCAAAGAAAGTGGAGGTTGAAGAAGGAGTTAAGATATTTCCTTTTGTTTATAAAAGTAGCATTTGTTTCACTTCTAAACCGTGGGTTGAATCCATTTATCGCTTGTTCCGATGCTTTAAGTTTCTTTCTTTCTTCTGACTGTATGTTTAAGAATGTTTTAGTATTTTTAATTTCATAAAATTCACCCCAAATTGGTTGGTCATAATTTAATAGATTTTATGTTATACTCTTTTTCTAAAAGCTTTTGTACACCCATCCAAATCTGTGATTTTTTTTTTTCTCAGCAAAGCCAATCAAATCACATATTTTCTTACAATCACTAACAGCAATGTTTGTCAGCAAATCATACAATTTTTAATGCTAATTTGCTTGATTTCATTTTAACCTTTTATAACATATTTTACTTTTTAAAAAAAAGGTTCTTTTAAGGATTAACCATATGTTAACATGGTTATATTAACATTTTGTTGGTAAATATTTGATTTTTAATTCAAAATTAACTTTTGATTTAAAATTTGATTCACAATGTCCAATTCAAAATTTGACATTGTGTAGTAATAACAATGTCAAAGTTCGTTAATGTTACTCTTTTTCCAGAGATGATATTTCCTAAACTGTTTCTCCTTTTACCTTAAGAAGCTGGCAAAAATTAGGGAATGTATAGGAAACATGTTAAATGTTGTATAAACAGAGGATACAAATTTTTTTTATTCATATGTGTTTATTAGGAAAAAGGAGAATGAAACTGTTTTTTTTTTGTTCTGCACTGTGCAGGTTTCTAGTTATAAAAGCAAACAAAAAATTAACTAACCTAAGCTAAAAAAATCATTTAGATTAACTAATCAAGCTAAAAAATCATTTAGCTACATATACAAATATGCCAAATCACTATTCATTACATCCCTAATGAAAATATATTAATACTTGCCAATTTTTTTTTTTTTTGAGTCTCTCTGTATTTGCCATTCGGTGCACTTTGTGCAAAAATTACGATCCCACTAAACTAGGGGTGCACAACCTTTTTGTGTGAAGGGCCACTTGCACAGCAGGTTGGCTAACGAAGAGCCGCAGATGTATTTAGACATGTTAATGACAAATGTAGTAATGTTTATTTAAACATTAGCGTTCCATTTTCTTTATCAATAAACTTAGCAATATCAATAACTTAGTAGTGTTCCATTATTAGAATTCATTCAAAAATAAAAAAACTTATACTTTTTTTTTTACAAAAAAAAACTTGCTATTTTTATTATATGAACATTAGATTTATCAAAATGAACATTGAGGAAAAGAAATGTTTTTTTTTATCATATCATGCAATACGAAAATTCATTTTAGAATTAAATTCTAATAAATAAAAAAAACTGCAATGACACAGAATGAAAGTAGGAAAACGTTTATTCATAATTAAGTAATATAAATTCAAATTAAATATTTTAATTGAAGAAAATTTATAGGTTTTAAACAAAAGCCTAAAATACAAACAAAACTGTGATAGTTCAAAATAAAATAGAATGCTTATTTTGTAATGTACTTTATTATTTTATTAATTATTAGATTTTTTTATATCGTAAACATTTTCTTTTTTTTATCGCTTATTTTTAAAAGATCACTTAAGCAAGAAAAAATTGAAATCTAAACTACAAACAGTGAGCAGTTTAAAAATTCACGTTTTCCGTCATTTTATGAATTTCTCAAGTTGCGATAACATTGCATTTAAATTAGGGAGGAATGTAACGGGTATTTGGCCCTTCTGTGAAAAATTCAGTTGGTTGAATGATCAGTCAAATATTCGGCAGAATATTTTTTAGAAAGGTTTTTTTCCAAGTTTTTTTTATTTTTGAATTTTTATAGATATTACTTTTTTTAAAAATTATAATCAGACAAGTCAATTTTGTCATTTTTTTGATACTTTGAGAATTGAGAAGGATTTTTTTCCATTTTTCGCTGTTTTTATTATAACCCAGCATTTTATCAGAAAGTCTCATACTATTAATTTATTATCACTCTTTCCCTGTACTGTAATATAAATAACCAGTAACATAGAAAAGTGTGATTTTCAGTATTAAAGTTTTGTTTCAGGAACTAAGAAAAATTTGTTTTTTCTGTTTTTCTTTTTTTAGGTATTTTTATTATGATTCAGCATTCTTTTTTAAAAATGAAGTTACTAACAAAATTTATTTTATAGCAAGTTTTTTTCTTCTAAAATTATGGCTATGAGAAAAATTTAAATTTAGATTTTCGGCATAAGATTTCCATTTAAAAAATTAAGAACGTTTTCTATCTTTTTATTTTCTTTAAATAAAAAAATCTTTTTTTAGACATTTTCCTTATAACGCAGTAATTTTTAATAGCATTTCTGTTGACTAAATTCTTTTTTCTTTGCTTTTTCTGGTAATTGAAAATCTGAGATGTTCAGCTTTAAAATTTTTTTCAAAAAATTAAGATTGATTTTTATGTTCTCTGTTTCGCTTTTCAACATTTTCAAAAACGTTCTTGATTGGCCTTATTTTTTAGAGTTAATTTATGAATGCGTTTTTCCAGGAAATATTATTCTGAGCATTGAAATTTTAGTTTCAGTGTTGCTATGCTGCTAAAAGATTTTGCTATTGGGTCCCAAGTGTACGGCGTTCAGTCGATTTTTTTTTCTTCTTTTTTTTTTGTCAAATATTTGGTTTTTGATCAAATCACAATTCATTACCACATTCGACCAAATCATATTCGTTGCGGAAATAAAAACGTTGAGGAAATAAAAACTAAGGAAAAATAGCTAGGATTTACGATAAAACTGTACTGAAATACCCTATCAAAAGGGATTATTTAATCGCGCGATTAACAATCACGTGTCGTAATAACATCTAGTTAAATAGCAGGATCGTCAAAATCTCGTGGAAAAGTATAGAAATAATTGGAAAAAAATATATTTATGCTGAACTCATCACGAATAAAGCGTGTCAAATGCATGATTTAAAATTTGCATGTCGTAATAGAACAATTGGAATTTTTTATAATACGTGGGAAGGCAGAGCAGTAACTGCCGAAAAAAATGGTTGAAAAAAAAAAGAATTGCAAAAAGAAGATAAAAAATCACTTAGATTTAAGATGAAATTGTCACAAATAAAGTGCACAAAAAGTGATTATTTAAATTTGCGATCTGAAACTCGCGTTGTAATAAAAATTCCGGGTTTTCGAAATCACGTAGAAAAGCGGAAATAACTGTTTTAAAAAAAATCATTATTTACGATAAAATCGGCTTAAACGTACATTTACTAAAGAATCTGTTAAAATTGATTGCGTCAAAACGTGATGACTTAAAAGTGCGATTAAAAATTGCCACTTTTTAAATTTTTTTTAATTGTGTTTAGAAGCTCTCGCGGGCTGCACTTCAACAGTCGAAAGGCGGCATTTGACCCGCGGGCCGCAGGTTGTGCACCCCTACACTAAACTTTTTTTATTCAATCAAAACAATATATTTTACTTGCTAAACATATTATTTTCTCCACATCCAACTTGTACCAAGACGTTAAGAAAAAAAAATGCTAAGTTAAAATAAATGTACTTTAATTATTTTTTAATATGATTTATTTAAAAAATATCATTTTAAATAAAATGCTTTACAATTTTGGTACTTTTGTTGTATCCATCCTTATACTTTATGAAGAAGAAAAACGAAGGAAACCTGAGGCTCATCGTAGCTTCCATAGTAAGAGACATTTCTCATTGTTTAGATCTGATCGCAACGAGTGATGCGGCCATGTCCAGAAAGAAATCTTTCAAGAAGTCCTTGAGACAGTCCTTTAGAAGACTGAGGAAAGGTCGATCTCAGAGGGGGAAGAGAGACAAGACACCCACCAGAGAGGAGGCTGCAAAAATGTAATTCATTTTCTTTTTAGTTGCAGCATTTAATTATTTATGTTAATTTCACATTCAAATAAAGTAGACTATTTTTTTAATTTTTTTTTTTTTTAGAAAAGTAAACATATGCCACGCTAGTTTTAAGAGACTCAACATACTATTTGTTCTACTCTCTCAAAATAAATATAATTTCAGATTTTTTATTTAATATGACCTTTTCATAATAGTTCAATATTCATTAAGTAAACTAACATTCCATCTTACCAATGATAAAATAATTTTAAAGTTGTAATAAATGCCTCTTAACAATTTTGGACTCAATCACTTCAATGACATGAAAGAGAGGAACAAAAGTGCTAATTTATGAATCCATTTGATAGTTTAATTGCAACAAGAGGTGTCATAAATCTATATTTTATTTATAGTTTGTATACAGTACTCTCTGAGCATCATATGTGTACATTCATATTAAATAATTTTTTGTTTTCTTTTAGTAAATAATTTATTTACAAAATTACTTAATATTTATTTGAAATTTAAGCAGTTTTTTTTTTTAAATAAAATGTTCTAAATTTAAGAAACAGAGTTGTTTTTTGAAATAGTATATCAATTGAAATGATTAAAAATGTAAGCGAATTTGTTTCTGTTATTTGTCCTGAACGACTAGTTGGCATTTAAACAGTTTAGACTAATTACCAAAGATTTGTATTTGATATTTATTTTTAAAAATGTAATTTTTTAAAATTAATTTTTCAGTGTTAGGTATAATCTTGTATCTATTTACAATTTAAAAACTCCTTAAAAGTATTTTTTTTCAATGACAGCCTCCTATTTCTACACATTTATCATAGTAGGACCCTGGTTGAAAGATCGTGACTTAACGCAAATTTTAGATTCACAAATTATGAGTAGTTTTTTTTTTAAATTTTGCAAAAACAGGGTCCTTGAAATATTTGGGCAAACCTTTGGATGCTCAATTCACTAGAAAAAGTATATGAATCTATCATTCTCCTGTCTTAGTTTGAAATTATTCATCACTGTACAAAAGAATATTTCAATCATAAAAATTTCGGCTAATATTTCTTCCCATTTAAAAAAAAAAATTGTATTTTTAATTTATTTTTTACACTTTCCCTAACTCTACTTCTGTGCAACTGCCTCATTTATATATGCTCATGAACCTCAAATAAAATTTGTAGACTAAGATTTTATCAATCTGTTACAATCTTAGTCTATTTGTTTTAAATGTTTGTGTCATTTCCATTTTTGTAATGTTCATAATTCAATCTTTTATGATACAGTGAAATCTGTAAGTTGACCACTTGTGCTTAATATTTATGGTCAATTTATAAAGGGGGATTAATGTATATAATTTCATATACTGGTATGTCATATTTCGTATTGTGATAAAATGCAAATGAGGCTGATTTTTTATGAATACAGTGAACCTTCAAAGGACTGAAATTTTATTTCACTATAACAGGGTGTTCACTATATCCGTACTGCAAGAAGTTTTAACTCATTTCTCCGAACTGCTCCCTTTTATGACTCGTCATTTAAATAAATGACCCATAACAGGAAATACAAAAATGATTAAACAATATGTAATAACAAAAACTTATTTTTTATGACTCTTTGTCTTGCGTAAAAGAAATTTACGGATGACCTTTATTTAGGGATAGAAGAAGAGAACAAGAAAAAAATGCTTATGGCTTCATTCTACTCTATAAATAGTTTTAAAATTTGGTATATGTATTTTATGTAGAAATTTCAGAATTACCAAAAAATGAAGGGGAAAAAAAATCAGTCGTAGGCGGAAAAAGTTCACAATATCCCATTTCCTCTTTCTTCTGGTTCACTGTATCTGCAAAAAGTAAGATTATATAGGTATAGCAAGGCACAGGAATGAGCATTTCGTTCACTATATGCGGGTGTTCACTGTAAACCATGTTCACTATAGCAAGGTTTGACTGCCCAAATAGTTTGGTAAATTTCTTTTTTGTTTTGTTGGTTCATTCGAAACCTGATCAAAGAATGCAGAAAAAATAACAAAAAAACTGTCGTATTTCGAATGCCTCCATAGCAGAGAGAACAGCCAAACAAAAATACATCTAAATTTGTTCTGTACCTCTTACTTTTGTTGCAAAAGTGGCTCTTTGCGATCTGTTTCTTTGATTCCATCTGCTGTTCTTACTGAATGGGGGTGTGATAACAAATATTGATGCAACATAAGTTATTAATCCTTGTAAACTGAAAGAGAAACAAGAAAACTCTGGAAGAAAAATGTCAGAAAAGGCCTTTATTTTGATAGCTAAAAGTATTCAACAAAAACTACAGAGAAGTGTGCGAAGTAGAAAAACTGGCATGAAGGATTTGTTTGGAGCTTATACATGCTAGCCATAGGAGTTTATGCATGCCAGCCACAAACTTCCATTAAGGCATAACAGCAGGATCTATAGGAATAAACAGGGTGGCCACCCACCTGGAAAACCTGAAATTATCAGGAAGTTTTTTATTACTGAAAAAAACCTGGAAAAATCAGGGAAATTTGGATAATAACCGGAAAAAATCAGGGCATTTTAAAGAAAAGCTGGAAATTTTTTTTTAGATATTTTTTTAATTTCACTAATTTAAATTATTTACTAATTTTCTTAATTTATATTATTTCATCCATTATACCCACAATTTTTAGACAAATGTATCTCACAGCAGTTAAAATGTCATCAAATTAGCTATACTTTACTTGCATTAAAATTTGCTCCATTATGACCCTATTAAACTAGAATGCCACATAAAATTCTCTCATGGTTGCGAAACAAATGTAGATACCTTTGATCTCTATGGGACTGTAATTTAAGAAAGGCAAAGATTGGGCTAGACTTGGAAGAAAGGGTTAGGATATTTGCTTCTGTTTTAAAATTCTGTCCGTGGGCTGAATCCATTTATGGCTCAAGTTTGTTCCGATGCTTTGGTGGTAATTTTTTTCTATTTTGACAATGAGTTAAACTGTTTTTGTATTTTTAATTTAATGAAATTCTCCAAAAATTAGTTGGTTATAATTTAATATAGATTTTATATTTTCTGAAAGTATTTGTGTTCCCATTCAACGAAATCTGCAAATTATTTTTCTCAGCAAACTAACCAATCGCACATTTCTTTACAATCCCTGAACAGCTATGTTTGTCGACAAATTGTTACAATTGTTGCATTAATGCTAATTTTTTCTATTTCATTTATACCTTTTATAACATATTTTAATTAAAAAAAAGTTTTTTTTTAGAACTAACTATATATTAATATTTAATTTTACTGTTTTGTTGGTAAATATTTGATTTTTAATTTCAAAATTTGAATTGTATAGTTATCACTATATCGAAAGTTTGCAAATGTTGCTTGCCTTCCAGAGATGATATTTCCAAAACTATCCCTCCTTTTTCTCTAAAAAGCTGACAAAGATGAAGGAATATATAGGAAACATATTAAATGATATATAAACATAAAATATAAATTTTTTTAAAATTCATATGTGTTAAGTCGGAAGAAGGAAGATTAAACTTAGTGTTTTAGTTATTTGCTGTTCAAGATTCTAGTTGTTAAAACAAAAGCAATTAACTATGCTAAACTAAAAAACTGTGTGTTTAGATTGGAATTCTTAAAATGTTTTAATTTCAAATAAGAAAACAAAATCAAAAAAGTATGAATTAAGGAAAGTATAAAATTAAAATTTGTTATAAAATTTATCTATTTTTTTTTGTCTGTATAGTATAGAACAAAAAATTGGACAATTTTACATTTGTGACATTTATATTGTATGCTGAATCTCTTAAAATAGTAATGCTAATTCAAAACATAATTTAAAAATTTGACTTCAGATATTGGTTTGAGGAAAATATGATCAATGAATTTTATAAAAAGTACTGGTAAGAAAACATACAGTATAATGCAGTATACAGTACAGCTTTATATTGAAATGTAATTACAGTGACTCACAAAAGTGTTGGTACACTTATGACTTTCAATGAAATAAGACTATCGATTAATTAAAACGAATATTTGAGAATGGATATTAATTATAAAAAATGTATTCTAATCTTAACAAAACTGTATGAAATATTTTAAAAACAAAGGAAAAGTTTATTAAGAAATCAATCATCAAAAAGTGACGAACTTATCCCACGAAAGTCATCGTACACTTTCGAAAAAAAGATCTGTATTATTAAATCTAATTTTTCATTAAATTAACATTTAGAAGAGTTTCCTTTCGCATCTACAATAGCTTTTATAAGTTTTTAAATACATGTAACTAGTTTTTTTTTTTTGTCGGGAAATTTGTGCAGAATATTTTTTAAAAAATTTTACAGAAACTTTTGCAACACTCAATTCCGAATTTATGAATTTTTCCACAAATTTTATGATTTTAATCTGTGGTATGAAGTCCTTTTAACCATTTTATCACATATTGCACAGTGCACTAGGATACAATAAACTAATTTAACGTATTTATTACTAATTTACCTTTTATGATGAAAAATAATCAAATTTAGTCTATTGTTTTATTACGACCACAAGTCGTTTTTGAATGATAAAATATGATGTAATTTTTGCAAGCAAAAATAAAAATATAATTTTGCTATCATAAGTTTGATAATAAATTGCAAATAAATAAATAAAAAATTAAAGCAATTGACTATAATTTTTATTCTGAAATCCGGAAACATTTAACTTTTGCTTTGTTTTTAAAATATTCCACGCAGTTTTGCTAAGAATCGATTATACATCTTATTCTCAAATACCCATTGTGAAATATTCATTTTAATCAATTAATTTTTATTTCCTATTTCAATAAAAGTGAACACTTTTGGGAGCCACTGTAATTGTAAAAATTTATTGATATATAATTACCCGAAATGATTTTCCTTTGCTTAATGAAAAGATATTAAACAATAGTTATTCAAGGTTTTATTGGTTATTCTGTTTCTGTAATTTTGTAGGTGCACTTTGAGCAAATACCACTTAAAGTAACACATTAAAAAATATTTATTCAATAAGAACAATATGTTCTACAAGCTAAACATATTATTTTCTCCACATATCTTCTTCAGCGCGACAGCCCCTTACAGGCCTTGGCTGCCTCAACCATTGCTAGCCTCCAACGCCTCCTATCCATGGCGACTTTTTTCCTGTTGCTAATCTTTATTACTTTGAGATCTTTAGTAGTGTCATCCAGCCATCTAGTTGGTCTTCCTCTGGCCCGAGATCCAGAAGGATTTTTAAAGGTGGCAATTCATACTGCGTTGTTTTCTAACCTCTGGATTATTTTTTACTCTAACTTCTGGACCTCTCCAGATATGGCCAAACCATCTTAATCTATTGCTTCGGATGACCTGCACTATCTGTAGCTGTCCATAGAGTCTATATAATTCAAAGTTGTATCTGATTCACCAACAGCCTCTTTCCTGTACTGGACCAAAAATATTTCCAAGGATTTTCCTTTCAAAAACACCAAGAGTACGCTGAGTGTCTGCGTTTAGTGTCCATGTTTCACTTGCTTAGAGCAATAAAGGTAGAATAAGAGTCTTATAAATTTTAATTTTGGTAACTCGATTATAAATTATTTTTAATTTCGACTGATTAGGCTTGATCTTAATTGCTTTCTTAGTCCAAAGAAACACCTGTTTGCCATTTTAATTCGGTTGTTTACTTCTGTTTTTATGCTGTTTTGGTCATCGATCATTGTTCCAAGGAATTTGAATTCATTAAACTTTTCAAAGGTGTAACCATTTATGAATAAAGGATCATGATTTACATTTGTGGCTGGAGATTCCATAAATTTAGTTTTATCTTCGTTGATGGTAAGGTCCATATTTGTGGCAGAAGTTTAAAGTGCCAGAAAGGCCTCTCTCACTGCTCTCTCTGACCTTCTTATGACATCGATATCATGAGCATATGCCAGTAATTGAACTGATCTATTCCAAAGGGTGCCTTTTCGGTCTAATCCACTATCTCTGATACATCCACATATCTTACTTTTTAAAAATTAATTTTGTGCCAAAACATTAAAAAATAAAATAAATTTTTTTTTTCAACATATGTTAAAAAGTCATTTTGAATGAATTATTTTATAATGTAGACACTTTTCTTGTACACATCCTAAACAACACTTGTACAAAAAACAAAATACAGACCTGGAAATTTTAAGATTATTATCTGGAAAACCTGGAAAAATTGGGGAAATTTTAAATCTCATTTGAGTGGCCACCCTGAATGAAGTCATTAAATTTGAGAAGAAAAATTATTTTTTATCTAACATTAAAATGGATCTGATCAGTCTCTGAAGAACAGTGCACACGTAGTTTGACTGTCAAAGATCTGGGTCGCTTACCGTACTAAGATTACGCAGCACTTAATAAAGGTATTTTGTCAGTATTGAAAACATGTGTATGATGATCTTTTAACGTATATAATGAAAAAAGAAATTTTTATTTTCAAAGCAAATGTGAGGCATTTAAAAAAAACTGACTGAATTATTTTTTAAATTTATTTTGATACTGATAGTTTTAAAATTATACCTTTAAGGAGCCAGAGTTTTAAAATGTGTTCAGAACCTCGAAATTCGAAGAAAAAAAAAAAGTAAAATTTCAAATAGACAGTGTGGGATATTTAAAAATTATTTTTTCCTTTGCTATTCATGAACTTAAAGAGTTTCTCGAGGAGTGATGCGTTTTTAAAATTTGTCTAGTAAAATAGAGGGAGCTTATGGATGACCATAAACTTGCCTATACTGTGTTGGGTTAATCTCACAGGTTTCACTGTACAATTTTCAATTTATAAATTTGCAGTTACATATAAATTTTTCTTTTTCTTGCTTATTTCTGTATCTGTAGCTTAACTGCTCTTACCTTCCTTCTACACTCCTCCCAGCTAATTCAAAGCTTTATTGGTAGGTATCATCAAGCCGTATTTTTGCATGCCTTTTTTAAATGCATGCAGATGAATCAATTTCAAGAGCGTTAACTCTAACATTATTATTTTTTAAAATATTTGAGTTAGGTGCTAATAGAATAATTATTGTAGGTCAATATATTTTATTTTTCTATATGGAAAATTAACTTTTGCTACAACATGGTGTGTAGTGTTTTTAAAAAGTGCTTAAAGATGCTTATTTTTAATTTTTAAAAGACCTTAAAGGTGCTTTTTTCATTGGGTGTTTTTAAAAAGTGCTTAGGTTTAAATTTAAAAAAAAGATTTCTTTTTTATGTCTGTTTTCGCCGTGTTTTATGCAAAAGTGTGCTTTTCAAATAGTTCTATTAAGCGCAATTCATTCGACCATAATCCATTTCGGTGTACCGTCAGTTGGTAGCGTATGAAAGCGCTAATTGTTTTACATGTTTGATAAAATACTTGAGAGTCCGCACATGTGCCTACTGAATTGGGTTCGGTGAGATTCTCATTTGCAACTCTGCTGTATTTTGCAAGATATTCTCAATTTCAGGTTTCATCCTCTGATATTGAACCCAAACATATCGTGATCATTTTATAATAGCTAATATAATAATAAGAAAGAAGAGTTATTCAAAAATTAGTTATTTTATAATGATCATGTAAAGTTCTTTGAAAATTATTTTACATTTTATTAATGTATATAGTGCTTAAAGATATTTTTTGAGTGCTTAAAAAGTACTTTAAAGATGCTTACTTTTTGTTGAAAGATTTGGCTACGCACCCTATATTAGGATTAGGTTTTGGGTGTACTTCTTGCTTGGTGCAATTGGACAAAGGACCCTTAATATGCTAACTATTATGTTACAATGCAAAAAAGTACCTTCCCTGAATGTGCATCTTTTTAATTTTAATCATATAGGTAATCTGCAAAATAGTGTGAAGCACACTGCCTGCAAAAATCAGTCTGCATTCCTTAAATTAAAAAGGCTTACTGCTATTCAAAATGTTTGACTTATTCTCTTTGTTAGCATGAAAAGTTAATTCTTTTGAGGTATGTTCCTGAGTTGCATTCATGTGTACTTTTTAGTTTTTCTCCTGTCATTGCAGTTAAATAAATTTTTTTCTTCTCTCTCCTTTAGTTAACCTTAAGTAAGCAGTGCAGTAACTTATAATTATTGTTCTTGTTCTTATTAGTGTTTCTGCTTTTTTTAATTTTACTGCATTTCAATTGTTATAAATTTTGATTATACTTTCAGTCTAATTTTATTACTCTCATTTTATTAATGTTGGTATTTTTAACAAAATTTTATCTTTTCAGCAAATGGTTATTAAACAGCCATATCACTGTGCATTATATATTTGTAAAAGGATTGAATTTTCAAATTTAAGAATCTATGTATTGAGAAAATTAAAACAATTTTCTTTCAGCATTCGAAACACAGGATGGTGTGTTCTGGTACAAAATCTAATATGCTCATTAATTTAACCTCAACTGCAAAATCTTTTTTTGATTTAATAAAATTATTTCTGTGTTATTCCTATATTTTGGAGTTGTACTAAGTACTATAGATTTCATAACCTAAATTAAAAGTCGATAGATAAAATCTTGTTATCAACAAAACATTTCATTTTGCATTTACTTTTTATTTTAATTTTCAAAAAGGAAAAAAAAAATTCTTTCTATGAACCTTTTTAACTTTTTTTGAAGAGTTATTAGAATTTTTGTGTAATGTCATGTCAATTTTTTTCTTGATTCAAAACTTTTGACACTGCTTTAAGGACTTGTTTCTAAATTTTAGAGAGGCTACAATTTTGTGGCTATATATATATGTGTGTGTGTTTGTGTATAGTATGCCTGCTAAATAATTGGTGCATATCAAAAACTTGCTTAATCTAGTCAGTTAATATATTGTTTCCATAATTTCTCCACAGTTCTGAGCCTGAAGCTGCAACTCCGATCACAGAAACTAAACCGGTTGAAAGGCAAGTCGAAGCTAGATCGGCGGATGACAGCATGGGTTCCATGGTTAGGTGCCTCTATCTGGCTCAAAGCTTTATCATTAACAGTATGTCTGATTGTTTTTACTCATTGTGATTTTATATTAGCTGATATTTTTGTTTACAAACCTTGAGTTTTTTTTACATTAATTTCCAGTTTAGCCTTTCCATTTTCCTTTTGTTTTTGATGTATCAATTAAAACCAGCTATAGGTTAAATTTAAATGTGTTAAATAATTTCTTATTCATTTTCTTATATTTAGATTTTTTTTATACAGGGTTCCCACAGTCTTTATAAGTCCTTAAAAACTGCTTAATTTTTATTTTGGAAAATAAGGGCCCTTAAAAGTCCTTAATTTTTTAGCATCATAGTTAATAGGAACAATTTTTCAATTCATTTTTTTAAAACAAAATGCCCTTTTTATGACTTCGAATTAGACCATGCATTACATTTAGACCATGCATTACAGGTAAAACATTTTAGAGATATAAAAATTAATGTGTGTAGGGGGGAGCTATAGGTAAGGGGAAGAAAGTATGTCCAGTTATTAATATATTGGTTCTTTCATTAATATATTCTACCTTTTTGCCCAGAATGATACTCTATGAGGAGAGTGAAGCGTTCTAAACGAAAAGAATAGTGTGAACAAGGCTAATACTTCACATGGAAAAGATAGTGCTTTTTTTTGGGGGGGGGGGCAGTTTTAAGGTACCTAAGTGAAAGACTCACACTAACCTTCAAAATTGACAGAATTCAAGAAATTCAGTTCTACTGGGGGACCATCCACTAATTGCATATTGTATTTAAACATTGATTTTACTTAATTGATTTTTTTTAATAATATTTTTCTGTTTTTTACTTATTGCATTTTATTATTGTATTATTACTTTCAAAATTTTCGGTACTCTTAATTTGTTCAAGGAAAAAACTTAATAATATTTAGAGGCAAGCATGAAGAGAGGGGCTTTCAATATTTTAAATGCAGCAAAAAATCTTATGTTTTTCAGATTTGTCATTCAAAAATACTTTAATTCATCTCTTAATGATTTAAAAATGATCTTTGATTTAAAGCAATTGATATAAAAAATTTAATTATCACAGATTTGTGAAATATTATGAGTGTAGGGACAATATAATAATTTACTTCTGGCAAATTTTTTTAGCTTCAATACTCATTGAATTTGCTTTTCAAAATTATTTAATTTTTTTTAATCATTTCATTAATGAAATACTGTACTAGGTAACCAATTTTAATAAAAATTTATTAGGGGCCATTCACTAATTTACATTTGTAATAAAAATTTATTAAAGTTTTCTTAATTTGCTTAATTCTTTACATATTTTTATGAATCCAGTATGATCAATATAAATCTTGTTAATGTTTTGTTGAATATGATTTTACCAATAACATTTGTTAAAATTTTAAAGAAAAATACATTCGATAACCTTAAATAATAGTTAAATTAATTAAGAGTCTTGAATTACCTTTTACAGAATTAAATAAAGTAATTATTAATTTAGAAAATAGTATGAGCCATGCAATATTGAATTTATTTAAATTGCTTTTGCCAAAAGCTCTTTTTTTTTTCTTAAAGAAATAGTTTGGATATATTAAATTAATTTTTAGGTCTTTTCCAAACTGAGACACCATTGATTCACTTGCTGTATGATGAAATGGTGTCTCTAGTTAAGGCATTGTTAGGGCGTTTTTTAAAGAGTTCTGCTTTTCTTAGTTTGTCAGGAAAGGACTTAAAATCATTGGATGTAGAAAACGCAGATATTTGGCAAAAATCAAATTTAATTGATGTTGGACTAGATACCACAAATGTGATGTATTTAGGTGCCAGGTCTATGGCATGTGCAGAAAAGTTATTAAAGGCATTGCCTTTTGAAAATAGGTTAGTGTTCCATATTAAAGTGTTGCATCCTGTAATGAGAATGGAAGACACTTCTATTAAGGCATCTTTGTTACTAGATGAATGGACGAGGTTACATAGAAAACCAGAAGGTTATTCTTCTGACTGAAATGAATATGCACCAATTGATATGTTTTGGAAAAACTATTTTGTGAAGAAAGAAATTTTGAGAAATATCAAATATCCTCTTTTAGCAAAGCTTTTTAAATCTCTTTTGTGCATACCACATGGGAATACCGATGTTGAAAGAAGTTTTAGTGTGAACAAAAAGCTGCTTGACCATAGGGTGAGTTTAAATTCACGTAGTATTAATGGTTTGAGACAAGTCAATCAATGAAATAGTATATCAACAAAATAGGGAGTTTAAATAACTTTAAAGTTGACAAAGATATGATTAAAGTGGCTCGTGCAGCTTTTAAAAATTATTCTGCCCGATTAGAGGTTGAGAAAAAAGAATGTAAAAACACTGAAACTGAGGAAAGCAGATTGAAAGCTGCTGAAATTGATTTGCAAAAAAAAAATTGAAGGCTTCTCAGGATCTCTTAGCCACAGCTGAAAAAAATATTAAAGATGGGTTAAATAATAAAGACATGTCAATTATAGAAAGCAAACAGATCCTCTTATCTGAGGAAAAATCGAGGATAGCAGAATATTTAACAGCATTGGAAGATACCAAATAGAAACTTAATTTTTTAATGCAGGGACCTTCATAAAAATGAAAAAAATAAGACACGTTATTAATGAACAAATTTGAAAATTCTTGTTATTAAATTCTTGTTTTATTCTTTTTATTACATATGCTCCAAATTTTCGTTTCACTGTTCCAAAATTGCTTTTTTGTTGCTCCAAAGCCATGTTTAGCCACTTGCACCACTGGATATGACTTAGCTGTCAAAGTCTAGCAGTTTAAGAAAACTTTTAAAATAATAAAAATTGAATTGCAAGAGTTAGAAGACGAAAAATAACAGCAAATAATTTTACATGTTACAAGCAAACTTAATAATTTGCTGTGATTTTTTTTTCTTGCTATAAAATGCCTTAGATTTTCTCATGTATTCAAATTTAAAAATATAAGATTGGTAGGTTTTTATGTCAATCCTTAACATCTGTACTTTAGCAAGATTTATTAAAATATTTGAAATTGGAAAATGTATTTGTGTGTCAAAGTGATAACTTAATTTATTTTTCTTGACGAAGTTTGACAAAGTCAAAATTTATTTCAAAAGGGATAGAAACTAAATTCAAAATATACATTTTTGCAAGTTCCTTATAATAGCTGCTTTTTAATTTTTAAAAAAAACTAACTTTCACACAAAGTTTTTAAATTTTTGATAAGTCCTTAAAATTTTGGACTCTTTGGATATTCCTTGGATTTCTTCTTCTGATCTCTGTATGAACCCTGGATTAAGTAAAACTCTAAGAAAAGAAGTATCACAAAAATTTCTGAACAAGAATCCATAACTAAAACTATTTCTTAAAATCTTGAAGAATTAAATAAATTTGTATAATAATTCAATGTGTAATAAGTAAACATAAATTTACAGAAAGCATAAATTTTTTAAAATTCATGATGATCATGATTCCAGATCTGTAAGAAACAGGGTTTGAAGAATCCCAGCCCACCTAGATTTTTCATCAAAAACATGGATTTTATTGGGTTTTTGATGAAAATCTCAAGTTTTTTTTAAAAAAATACTTTAAATTTTTTTTTCCTAAATAAAAAAAGCATGGTTTGCTTCTAACAAGAAAGTTAGATATTTGGTAATTATTTATAATTTGTTTTGTAGCAATGTAAATTTTTTTTAAAGTTTTAGATTGTTATGCTATTTTTATTCCTTAAAGATAAGCAAATTGTTACATAAAATATAAATCTACTCAACTGAATGATCCTTAGATTTTAATAATAATTTTATTCAGTTAACATTGCAACTTAATATACTGTTTTTAATTTTTGTTCAATTTTAGGTTGCTTTAAAATTACTTCCTGTTTTTCGCCAGAATATTTAGCAACATTAAAGTTCATTCTTAATAACTGGTTTGGCTGGAAATAATTTTATTAAAGTTCATCATAAAAGTAAATCTGACGCATTTGCTGGCCTAGTAGCGGAATATAAAAACTTGTTGTTATAATTATTTCAATGTTCTTGCCAAATTTTGTTATTTACTCTTTTTTTTTAATATGCATGAAAAAAATTTCATATCTTAAATTCTGCACTTAATTTTACAATTAAATTTCAATGAAATCATTAAAAGTAGAATACAGGTTAGTTTCATATGTTAACTTTTACAATCTGAAAGGCGTTAACTTTTAACAGTCTGAAAATGTTTTATGAAAAACCTGACCCGGGTTTGCAAAAATTACCTAGTACTTCTTTGGCAAGCCCTATCAATTAATACAATTATATCAGTTCTTAAATTATAATAAAATTGTTTTTTTATTATTTTTTTATTTATTGATATTTTTAGAAAGGTAAATAATTTGCACTCACTGATGGTGACATGTATATTCGATGATAAACAATCATACTATTTTTAAAGTCCTTAATTTTTTTTAAAAACAGTGCTTTATTTTTTCAAAATATGGTCCTTAAAAGTGCTTGATTTTTACTTTGTTAAAAGAGTAGGAACCCTGTTATATAAATTTCTTTAAAAAAAATGAGTGCAGAGAGTAAATGCAATTTCCTTCCTTAAAAGAAAATTAATGAATGTAAAGTAATATTTATTGTGAAAGATAATTAATTGTAAATGTCTATAGTGAAAAATTATTGTTCAATTAAAAGCTAATTATTTAATATTAAATTTTAAAATTTTTGTCATGTTTTCAATGAACCATTTTTAACTTTCAGGTGTTAGGATTTTGATTCACAGTGAGTAATTCTGTTATGCACCATTATTACTCCTTGCTTTTTGCTGATTTCTAACAAAATGCATACTACAAATACTAAGTTTAAATTTTCATTTTAAAGGAAATATCTATATTGCATTTCTTGTTACTGCAATTTTTTTTTCTTCGAAAAGTTTTGTGAAGCTGTTTGGGGATAATGTTGAAGAGGAACATAAATATTGACCAATGTATTAATTTTTCAAATTCTTATTGTTGTATCTCTTTTTTTGTTGCATTTTTTTAAGAATTCTACAAATGGCCTTTTGGAAGACATGATATTTTTTTTTAATTTCTAGATGCTTTACAGTCTCACACATTATGGGCCGGTACAAATGCTGGGGCCATTTATGTTTTCACTATCTCTATGCATAAAGAAAATAGAAAATCAGAATCAGTCACTTGTCAACTGGGTATGATGTATTTTAGAAGTATATTTTGCTATTTAACTGCAATCTATTTTTGTTATAAATGCAAACAAAGCAGATGATTTTATTTTTTGAAGTGTTTTAGCTATTAGTGTTCATATATTTTTCAACTGGATGTTTGCTGGGTTCATTACTATCACCGGAATCATTTAAACTAGTTTGTTGTACTTTATATTATTAATAGAACTGCTAAGTATGGTGTGTTTGTGGCAAATTATGTATCTAAGCTGTGACTTGGTTGGCTACCATTGATTCGTGGATAAATTGTGTCAGAGCTGTCTTAATAACACGCAGGGCCCCCGGGGCACAGAAATATTTTGGGATCTTATAACAGGTCATGCTGCTTAAAATCAAAATTTTGTGTCTATTAAAAACAAATATATAAAATTTGTTTTTAATAGACACAAAAAAACTTAGTTCACATAAAAATTTCATTGGAACATAGAATAATAGATTTTGGTTGTCTTTTTAAGTTTTCCTAGTGATAAACTATTCAAATTATTGTTTACATGATAATCGATCACTATTTATTGAAAGAAAAACGAAATGCACACTTTATGCAATATAATATATTTATTTTAAAAAATATATAAGGTAATTTTGTTTAGTCTTAGTTTCTTTTTAATACAATTTATAAAAAGTAATTCTTTTGATTTGACGTATTTTCGCCATTTTGAATATTTAAAACGGCACCGGAATCTGCTTATATCCCGATTCATATTCATAGGGTTGAAACATCAATTTTCGTAATGATTCCTGTAAGGACTAAGATTAGTTACTATAAAGATTCATCATTGGTGGGTAATTTATTTATATATCTTATTGAAAATTTTTTTGATGAATACGAAACATGTATTTCTGCACTTAAAATTGAGTTTTTTCTTTTGTCACAATCCCCCCAGTCACTGATTAAAAAAAATTTTTTTTAAGGCAAAGAGATTCAGCTGAAACATAGAGCTCCTGTCATTGCAATCCAAATACTGGATGGCATGGGTCATCCTCTACCTGAACCTTATGAGGTAGAAAACAAGAGAGCCAAGTCACCAGACTTCAGTGGAACCCACAGAGTCATCATTTGCTCAGAAGAACAATTTAAGGTAAAAACCTCCCTTTCTCCTGTATATTTTCTCCCTATTGTATCGAAGAAATTTAAAAAAAAATATTTTTGTTTATATAAAACTGATGGCAAAAATATTTATCTAATTTCTTCAATAAATGTTGCTATCGCCAGCCAGTACGTCGATAGTTTCGGTTGATCCGTGACAGCTCGGGGGACAGAGCTTTTGCCTTTAAATGAAGTGAACCGGGTTTGAATCCTAGAGATGACGGGTCAATGCGAATCCGGCTTGCACCGACTACTGTGCTGACGTAGAATATCCTCAGTAGTAGGCGGAACTTGGATTAGAGTCCCCTTGCCATCGGGCTTACTGTGGGAGGTATTCGTGATTTTCCTCTCGAATGTGGGTTAGTTCCATCAAAAAGTCCTCAAGGATGGCAAACTTTCTCCCAATACTTGGTTCAAGAGTTCCCTTGTCTTCTGGATTGGGTTTAAAACGACCGGCCGTTCGACAACAGTTATAAAATAAAATAGTCTAAGTAATTATAAATAATGGTTTAAAAAAAGACTTCTAAAAGACTTAAAAAAGACTTCTTTAGATTAAGATTGATATACATATTTTTTACTTCACTAAATGAAAGTGCTTATATTTCAAATTTTGAATTTCTCTTTTTTGAGTTACGTGATTGTGTATAGAGTAACAAAACTTTACACGCTAGTAAAATCTCCGTTATTTTTTTTCTCCTATGTTGGCAGGTATGAGAAGATAGTAATATGTAATTAAAATTAGAGGACATTTTTTAAAATATATTTTGTACCTTAAACTTTACAGCAAAATTTGTAAATTGGCATTGAAAGTACTTCAAACATTTATAAATACATTTTAACATACTTTAGAAAAGAGCCATGAATATTCATTTATAACTGTCAATGATCTGTTAACCCAATTTTGAGTTTGTGATTACCAATGTTAAACTCCCTACCCTTGTAATTTTGAGCTCAATACAGAAGAAATTTGGAAGAACCTCCCCCTGTTGGCAAGGGGACCCACGTTATGTCTATTACTGAGGATATTTTATGTTGATGGAAACCAGTTGTGAAAATGATATTGATCAGCCATTGAAGGGATACAAATGGTAAAATTCTATTTTTATTGAATATCAGCCCAAAGGTTTTTAGTTAAATTAGTGCGAGACTAAAATATTTTCAATTATGCACCATCCACATTATTTTAAACCTGGAATATTTGAAATTGAATTTGCCTGAAAAGTTATTAAAGGGCTTTGAAATTTTTTAGCGTGATAGTTCACAAAGTAAAAGGGTCATAAAAAGTCCAATAAAATGGAAAAATTGAGAAAAGCTGCAGTGTTTCAAAGTATTGTGGAAATGACTGTTGCTTATAATTTAATATTTGATGGAACTGGTCTCCGAAATTTGGAAAAATGTTGAGGCACAGAGCCTATAGATCAATTATTCTCAACCACTGTGCTGCGGCACTCTTGTGTGCCGCCAAATTCTTAGTGTTCCAAGCACCGAGAGGCTCGATTCCAGGTCGGCCGAAGACTTCCCGTGTAATAAATGGCGACTGATGCAGGTTACAATCTGTCGAGTCGCAAAGTAGTTCTCCGTGTTCCCATAACAAATCAATACCTCTGGGGGTTACTAACCCAGGAGTTTTCTTGTCTTCTGGATTGATTCAAAATTACAAGGCTACAAGTTGAACATTAAAAGTCTTAAACCCAAAATTTGGGTCGGCTGTTCAACAACTAATATAAATAAAATGATGAAGTAAAAATTATAATGCTTTTATTTTATTTAGAGTAAAGTTTAAATTAAAGAGAAGTATTTATATATAATTTTATATATATGCTTTTTATAATTTCCCCACCATATTTAAATTGTGTGAACTACCTTGAGGGCAATAGTCTTGTCTTGGATGATCTTATAATGTCAAACTAAGTTTGAAATTTAATGACTGCTTAAATTAATAATTAATAAAAGAAAGCAAGCTAAATATTTACTTACAAAAGGAAATAAGAGTTAATAATTAAAATCAGCAATGCAGTCAATAGTTATAAAAACAAATTATTAAAGGATAATTAATTAAAAAAAACAAGCTAATAATCAGAGAAAAAAAAAACAAATTGACAAGGGATAAAAAAACAACAACAACAATTAATGTAAAAAAACTAACAATTAATAACTGTAAAAAAGCAAGCTAACAATTAATAAACAGCAAAAAAATAAATAAGTTATCTTGTAATTAATCACTTTATAAACTTACTGTTTATTTGCAGTAAAAGTTATTTTATTTCACATTCAAAATTATTATTATAAACTATTTTACACAGTGTATTATAGGTAAGTAACCATCTTTAAAACTTTTTTTCTTTGTGTGCCGTCAAATTTCAAAATCGTTAAAAGCGACAAAAAAAAAAAGTTGAGAATCACTGTTGTAGATATTAAAAACTAAATGTATACTTGTGCTTCCTTAAGAGATGAAAGCTGGGATAGAACTACAAAATTTAAAATCAGAAATGACTGTCTTCAAAACTGGAAGAGAACATAATATGAAAAAGGGACTGAAAATAAAATAATTTGAAAATTTGCTTATTTGATATTTAATAGCAAGCAGTTTTTTTGTTAAAATAAGGTAAAATTTAATGTATTGAAGTTGAAGTAAGTCTCCAAATTAATATATTTTTTTAAAACTGTTATTTGATCAAATTAGTCTTATTTTTACAAAGCCATTATATCAATACCAAATTAAGACTTCTAAAATTCAAAATTTATTTCAATGCAGGGAATCTTACCATGTTTTTGTTCTATTTTATCAGTCTATCATAATAAAATAAAAATGAAAGCTATTTATAGATGAAAAAATCAGTATGCTCTGTACAAATTCTAGTCTCTACACAGACAAAGAGTTCTTGAACGTACGTTTCGATATTAGTTCGTTAGGACAATCCTCAACAGCTATAAATGAAACTCTTATACTGTATACAAGACTAAAATTTAACTATAAATACCAAATAAAAGTGTGCAACTAAATCCTCAAAGCATAGTTCTCGCACTTTATTTATTTTTTTCCACTTCTTTCACCTTTTTTTCAAACCAAAAATCAAATTTCTGAAAAATGTTTTCTAGTTTGAGATTAACATCTGAAAGGTTTATGTATATATATTTTAAGGTTTTTACTCTCCCAAGCTTGAAACCCTACTGTAAATTCAAATTGACTGCGCATGAGGGAGCAAGAGTGCGAAAAGTTGCTATGATCAAGTTTGTCAGCAAAAGTGGTTTGTATGATTCTTCTATTTAAGCATTTTTTTTTTCTTTTTTTTTTTGGTCTGGGTAATAACTTATAATAATTAATCTCATTAATAATTCTTATTGGTTTGAAGATGTTTTAATGTAAATTACTGTTTTAAATCAGTCAACAAAAAATTGATTTTTGTTTTAAAGGCATGAGAATTTTCCACCTTTTATCGGATTTCTGCTTTTTTCTGATCTTCCAAAATTCAGCTAAATTTTTGAAAATACCCATTTTTTTCAAAAAATTTAGAATTTTCTTTATTAAAAAGTTACGTTGTTTAATAATAAAATTGTATTTTTGTGATTTTCGAAAATAGTGAAACATTTGGTCCGTTCGATAAACCACAATGTCCGATAGCCAAAGTGTACAATTGCTGTATCTAGTATGCCTCCATTGTCGATTATTTCAAACTCTCTCTGGTAACAGCACCACAGATCTGTAACAGGCAAATTGAAAGCAAAGCTAATGAAAAACTTGCATTTATTCCATGTTTCTGAATTTTAAAAACAAAAATAGGTTTTATTAATTAGGTTAATTTAGGTTGAATCTTTTTAGAGCTTACGGTATACTCCAATTCTGATGCACACAAAAGATTTTATTATAGTTATTTTTGGTGGCTTTATATTATATTAAGCGTATTTCATCCCATGTAGACTATCTGAAAACTCGTGATTCACAAACAAGCTCCTGTATCTTGGAGGGGCTGTGAAAAAAATAAATAAAAATTGGCATCAAATTAACTCCCAAAATATTTTTTATCTATTTAAGGGTATATTTGGTACCCATTAAAACTGCACCAAATACCATGTCAGTCATATCACGAAAATTAAGTAAAGGTGTTTACAGACCGAATGCAACAGTAATGCGAAACACGATTTTTCTCCTCTATTGCAGTGCGTCTGTTGCAAGTACATTCACACAGCATGCGACGACAAACCTGTTTCCTGCCATGCACACTTTTCCTCAGTATCTAATTTTTGTTTCATAGCTCGTTTTATCGTTATTTTTTATATTTATAAATTATTTTATATATATGTATTATTTTTTATATTACTTTATGAATTTCAGTACAAGATTCTTCATTAATTGCCGAAATAAACTTTACGTCACATTTTTACAAATATTGTATCAGTAATTTATACAAAATAATTTATTTATTTTTCATAATTTTTGTCTTAGAATTTTGTTTACTACTTTTTAATACTTAACTAATCTTTTTATGGGAAAAAATGCATTTTTTCTGTAATTTTTTTCCGGCTATAACGCGTATTTTTATTTTGTCAAATAAATTAAATTGATGGAATATTAAATAATTCAAATAAAAATTATTATCGAAAGTCTTGTTAGGAAAAATATTCTTTTTTTTTCAGAACATTGTTGTGAATAGGATAGGATTGTTTCAAAAAATTGCAGCTAAACAGCATAATTAGTTTAATTTGTGTGTTTCATTTGTTGAAGCTTATTTCCTTTTGTAAATAATTTAAAAAATAATGTTGCTGTTATTTATCCTATAAAATGGAAAATTCTTATAAATTGAGAGATAAATATCTAAACAGTTGCTTATTATCATGTAATTTTTCGAACTAAAATAGCAATTTTTGTATGTTAGGGAGTTACTAAATGTTTCTACTTCACAATTATTGATATTTTCACAGGGCTTTAGCTAGATCGGATTATAATAAGAACGTAGTGATTCCAATTGTAAAAGTTTCTTTTCTAAATAATTAAAAAAATTGTGTTACTGATATTTTTGCTATATATCACTTAATAGTATTTATTAAAATAAATGGAATGTTAAAGTATGTTCTCAGTAGTTTAATGTGTTAAACTAGGCAGATTCTCAATAAATAATTGTTTCCTTTGTGTGAACGGAAGAAAAATATAATTTCTAACTTTATTTTTTCAATCGGTAATTTTACTTTTTACTAAATGTTAAGTGTCGATGTAATCATTCATATATTAATCTAGAAAACAATTAATTTTATATCAACACATAGTTATTTATTATCTTAAATTGTCTGGAATTCATTATTAAATGATGGCACATAAGTAAGATTTACTCACATGGAAATTCAGCTTTTTTGCCTTTTATCCAATTTTATCCCTGCATAAACAAAATGAACGCATGGTTTCAGATAACCTCAGGAATAATAATTTGGTGATGTAGTTTGCTAGCATGATCACGTCCATCTTTCGGATAACCTGGTATAAAGAATAATTAAGTACTGCAGAACGTGCTATAGACAACATTTTTGATAAGCATCTGGTGTTGTCTTTAAAATATTTGACATAGCTCAATCGTCTATGGCATATTTTGAAACAATGGCCTCCGCGAAGCCATTTAGAAAATAGGGTGAAGAATTTAGTGTGAGCACACTTTTTGTATTTTATACTTACATTTATATGTAAAATCTTTATTATCAGGTGATACTTTATTGTTTTTAAGAGACGCTTGTGTATCAATTAGTTAGCATTGTAATGCAATACGTTAAAAATAAATACAAATAGGAAGTATATAAGAAAATATATAAAACCCTTTACATGTATATTTAAATATAAAAGTATTGCCTATAAACACGCGAAAAACATGTCATTATTAAAAAACTACAGTGGGTCTCATCATTTGATCTAATTATATGCTTGATAGAATAATTATTCTATATTTATATAATATCTAATATATCAAATTTATACTATATATTGTCTATTTTAACCAATTAATAGACAAACACAATCAAGTGCAAACCACGTAAAACCACTAAAGCTGTATTGTACCCCCTGATAATTAAGATTTTACATGGAATCTTATAGTGCGTCTAATAATTTGGCCAGGAATTATAATTAATTTATACCAATTGATTTGACATGTATTTTACAGATGAGAACTACAGTGAGTATTGCATGACTTGTTTATCCAATCAGGGAGAAGTTAGCATCTTCACAGTTCCAGACTTAAAAAGACAGCAAGCACACAACTGTATAAAAAGAGAAGACATTAAGTAATTATCTCTCACAATCTTGGTTCTAGAATTACTTCTTATGATAGATGATACCCCTGTGGCAGAGTTTTTTTCAGGCTTTCCGCAATATACCTCTCTAATATTAATATCTTTCAGCAAGATATTTAAAACTAACAAATATATATGTTACTAATTTAAAGTAATAGAAGTGTTAACTCCAAAAAAAAAAAAGGAGTTAAACTTAATTATTTAAATAAACAAAAAATTGAACCAAATAAAAAAAAATATTTTTTTACTTGGAATATGTAATATTTTTTTAATCTAATGTTACGGGTGATATTCTCGCATTTGGTAAAAAGATAACACTTATTTCATTTTTTGCATTTTGTAATTCATCCTTGCATTTTTTAAAAAAATTGTGAAATCTGTAGCAGTAAATATGGAAAAAAGATTGACGACGTTATTGTTCGCATCGAACTCTCGAGAAGGGGTTATTAAATGCGGGTTCTCATTTCGAGACTCTGTTGTAGCGATAAATAATGTTTGATTTTAAAAGCTATGTGAAAATCAGTAGTATCTTCACTGCAGGAAAAAAGAGATTGAAAATTTTTACGGAAAAGAAAAATAAAAGAAAAGAAAATCACAATTTTTTTTTTTTTACCACCCTGCTGCGCGAGAAAGGCATCTTTTGAATATAATTCTGAAGAAAAGATGAAATCGTTTAAAAATTTCTGCAGAAAAGCAAACATTTTTCTTTCCCAAAGGAAGAATCCTTCTGCAAGAACTCTGTAACATTCTGCCATGGGGATGATGTGTTTGATGGGAACCAGGTGCGAAAGTGATATTGAAAGGCATAGATTTAATGAATATAAGTGGTATATTTCTATTGAAATTAGTATGTCAGCCAAAAGATTTTTAGTTAAATATAGTGATGATACAAAGTGAATTTTCTCATAAATAATGTCCACAACTTAAACACTGTTCATATCCAAAGGTTAATCCTATATTTATAAACCTTTCAGGCTGCACAAAACACTTTTAAAATGAGTTCCTTTCTAGTTAATTGGTTGAATAATTAGTCCCATGCATCTAAAGTTGATATGAAATATGTTAGGCTTTTCTTTCACTTTTTAATTGCAAAATGCTACTTACAATGCATGTGCAGAATTACAACTGCATTCAGACTTTTAGCTGTTCTTGCCTGGTATCCACCAACTGATGTGTGCATTGTAGATATTTTATGAATTCTTACGCTCTTTTCACTGTATATTTCTCTAAAAAAGCTTATGTATAGCTTAAATGTTTTTTTATTTTCAATATTTAAAAAAATATTTTTCTCTCTTTTTGTATTACTAAATTAGAGTTAATTATATATTATCAAATATATATTTTGAACTCTGCAAAATTTCATCAAAAAGCAAGAGGTTTATCTAAAATATAAATGACAGCATGAATATCCATAGTGATTAAGGTGTTTTTACGATTTAATAGCATTCTTTTTCAATTTAATTATTTTAAAGAAATTGTTTCCATGAAAAAAAGTTGCTATTTGAAAGCTTGAGTGAAAACTCTCTTAATATATGCTCACTGAGCTGTACCGTTTTGCTATTATGGTTCTTTTTTTTTTAAGGAGTACCCCCTATACCGATAATGTTAAAATGCCAAACTTTTTTCTGAGAAACTATCAAACATAAAGCTTTGAAATTTTTTATGGTGATTATATGAACACTTATACATACTGAGGTGAAAAGTGTATCCATACACATCGATATTTAAAAAAAAAATAAAATAAAAGCTGAGTACTACTGTAAAAATGTCATTTTGCAGTACGTTTTCAACAGTTACACAATATTTTTCTAGAGTTATCACAAAAAGTTCACCCCAGTATATGTATTAGGTCCTTAATAATAAGCTGTAAAAATTTTGGGAATTTATCTTCAGTAGTTTTTAAGAAAAAGGTACACACAGAAAAAAACAAATTTTGAGAAAAAGACAATTTAAAGTGAAAATAATTTATTACTGAAATACTCTGGCACTAAGTACAAAACTAATACATTTTTTCATTTATACAATTTATTTATTTTCAGTTTTCTTGTTTTTATTTTCTTCCTTAATTTTATCCAAAAAAGCTTCATTTGCATTATATCGAGTATGCTTAACATTACGTTGACAATGTTAAAATTTCAAGTTTCACACTAGGTATCATTAATAATTCATTAAAGGATGTAATCTATTATAACATGGTCATGAATATGTTTAATATAAGTTCTAGTACTAAATTATTCTTTCAATTATTATTAATCTTTTAATTATTAACTACAGAGTAAGATAAACATCAATTTTACGATTCGTATTTTGTAAAACATTTGAAAAAAGAAAAACACTAGTAAAAATAAAAAAAATTTTATGTTATATAAATTCTTGTAAAATAATTTTATATATTACTTTAAAAATGCAGTACCAAAAAATTACAATCAATAAAAATATTTTACTATAAAAAATTAGGAATGTCATTACTTAAACATGCTTCTATGATATACTTTTGCTTTCAATGTATTGAAATTTATTTGTATGTATTGAAATTGAAGAAGAGATGCATTGAAGTCTGGTATTTTCTTCTCTTTAGCTGACACATTTGCACTATTACCTGTATTTTCAGGAACAGTCTTTCTTTCATAGTAAACGCCTTTTCCTAAAAGCTTTTGTAGACCTAGCCATTTTAATACAAAAAGAACTAAACTAATTTAAGTTTAAAAAAATAACTACTTCTACTGGCAAAAAAGGGTAGACTATATTTGAGGGTGTATAATGGGAATTGAATCCAATTATTTTTGTCGAGGTTGTCATCTTGAAGAAGAGACATCACGACATATACTTTGTAAGGTCTATTCTGCTCAAAGATTAAAACCTGGGAACTGCAGGATGTTCCTGTAAGTGCTGAATTTTATTTCAGCTATAAGGCTTTCATGCTAATCATGATTTAGGGTTTGGGTACAATAGACCTCTGGTTGATGCTCTTTGGAGCTGCCCAACCTCTAAGTTTAACATACCAGCAGTGCTAAAATATTTATATTTCAGGTTTTACACCCAAGAAAATATTTATTATTATTTGTAATTCAATACTAACAACTTGATAAAAATCTGAGAGTAATATTTAATGCAGTCCTATATAAAATTTTGACTAAGTTGCGGACCGCCATTTCACTGGTGTTTTTAATTGTGGCAACTCCTGATGTAGAGCATTAGATTTCTGCTAAAACTAACAAAAGTAAAAATAACCCCATCGTATAACAATATGCCCACTTTACACTACCTGAGAAAGCATAATAAATATAATTTTGAAAATTTTATGTATCCCTTTATCAATAAGAACTAAAATTAAAAATATTCACCAATTTATAATGATATTAGAAGAAAGTTCATCAGCTTAAACTATCATACTTTATAAGTGGTAAACATTAAATTATTTTTATCAATTTCTAAAACCGAAATAAAAATGCTTGCTACAATCCCAGTAAATATCTCTGAAAATAAATTATTTGAATTTAAAAGGAGAAGTTAGATGCTTTTTTTAAAAAATATATATCCATGTTACCAGACCTTGTTTTCTGATTAAAGAATTTTGAATTAAATTTCATTTATTTTTATTAAAGAAAAACTTTGTTGAAATGAAAATTGAATATAATGAAAAATACTTCAATTAAGGACCTTTTTTATCAGTGTACTTTGACAAAATGTTCAACACAGCCGTATAACTTGAACTTGTTCAGGAATGGCTGAAAAAAGCTCTTTCCTCTAAGAATATGCGTACTAAGGAATTTTTAGAGGTGCTAACACAAGAGTACTGAATTGAGGTAATGCCTGTGTAAGTCAGAAAAGGTGTTATATATTTCATGTATGATACTGTAGGGAGAATTGTGTCTGTTGTCATTGTCTTAAAGGAGTTAAATAGCCTTAGTGTGAAAACTTTGTGTAGTGTGTCTACCACTACAAAAATACAATTCATCAGTATATAAGACATGTTTACTCGATTCTATGGACGAGATGTGAACTTTGATGGAGCAACAGGATTATGTTGCAGTCACACTGAACAGCTACTTGTGACTCCTGTCGCTACTCGATCACACAAAACCTCTCCACTGCTAGTGGCGTTCTCCCGGCTTCTCGCAAATCGTCTAATTCCATCACAGATATAATTCTGGTGGGGGGAGTACTGTAGCAAAAATAAAATTCCAATTCACTAGTATATAAGACTCGACTCTATGGTGGGGTACCTTTTCAGACTCTCCCCACACTTATTTATTTATACTACTTATTCACTTTGTTTTTATAACTTTCTTTTATTTGTAGTGGCATTTCCAGTGTAGTTTTCACAAAGACAGGTCAAGGCTTCTACCTTCATTCCCCCTGTGAGTTCCAGCGATTCACACTCTCTGCAAGTGATATTTTGCAGGCAAAATGTAAAGTGGATCTGCCTGAGGGATGCAGGCCTCTCCTCATTCTATCAGAAGAGAAAGAAGTGATGGAAGAAGAGTCCACAACAGAAACAGATGAGCAACAACAAGAAAAAGCAGTGGATGCTGTTACTGCTGCTGTAGATTCTATACAGTAAGAATCTGATGTGGATATGAATAAAACTTGATTAACACTAAACATACCATTACCGTTTAAGAACTCAAAAATGCGCTTCATGACTTTTTCTGACATTTAAATACACTTCATATTCTATAAATCTTTTTTTGTTTTGTTACTTTCGAATAACACTTGTAGTGTACCTACCTACTTCTACCACAACTAGTCATTTGACCGGGAGAACAATGTATTGCTTTATAAGGTTGTCTGATCAGAAATGACGATGTAATGCGTTTTCGAGGTACTGCATTCGATGAGTTGCACATTTCTGCAAAGACTGTTGTGTAGTGAGTTCAATCTGAATAACTGTGAATTCAAATTTCAAGAAAGCAGCTAAAATTTTAGAATGTCATTTTTGTGTCGGAAACTAAATGTTTTGGCAAGTAACTTTTATTTTATTTTGATAGCTTCACTTCAATTCTGTTAGTTTTTATCCAGAAAAATGTCAAAACAGCACAAATTCTTAGAAATAATAATTATTGTAAGAATTATAGAAATAATAATTAGAAGAAATATGTTTGACGAAAATGTATAATAGACACACCCTGTGTATGAAAAAAATGCATTTGAGCCATGAATTCTCTGTGTTTGTAATACATGAAAATTAGCAATATACAATTTGTTAAGACCTTCCTAACATCCATATTTCATACATTCAATCAAGAAACATACGGTCATTTGACCGGCTATGGTAGAAATAGGTGTATATTAAGTGTTGGTATGCTTTAGTGTTAAAATTTTGGGACCAGTTTATGCCCCTCCTATTTTGTGGGTTAAAAAGAAAAGAAAAATCTACTAATTGATTAGCCTATTTCAGATTAATCCCTCAAATAATTTTGATTGCTAATTCATTAAAATCATTGGATCAAAAGTTATTTAAGATATTCAGTTTTTTTATTGCATAATCTTGTAAGAGTATTTAGTGAAGTTTAATATAGTTAAGTTCATTATTTTTAGCAACTGATAGTACTATGAGAAATTATGTGTATTGAAATTTTTACTTTTGTTTTACTTTTCTAGTATATACAGTAAAAAATTTTAAATATTTTTGTGCATTATTTTTCTCCCTATATTTTAATTAAATAAGAATCTGGAATAGTGTAAAGTGAATCGAAAGCAAGTGAAATATTAAAATGCAACAGTCAATGCTAAAATGTTCTTGGTTTTATTAAAACAGTTGTGTAGGCTTGGAGGGACCTTTTTTGACATTTGGTTCTGTACTTGCAAAATAAAAGTATTCAAAACTCTAAATTGTTTCTATATTTTCAAAATAAATGATTTTTGAAATAGCTTTTTTTTTCTCACCCTAAACAAAACAATTTTTAAAATGTTTAGAAAATAATCATCTGAATACTTTTTTTTTTTATCCAAGAACAACTTTTTTTCCCCAACCCTAATTGAAAGATCAAGTGAAGTGTCTCAAGGATTCCCATAAATAATAAATTTAATTAGATACTTTTTTTTCTTTCCAAATTATTTTTTAGGCTAAGTGTGCAATACCTTTTTCGAGGGTGGGCAGCGTTATTTTATTTTTAGGGGCGGATTACACAAATTCAATTTTATATCAATTAATGAACTTAATTATTCCTCAGTGTAATAAGAAAAAACATTATCAGTTTGGCTTTCGATTTAAAAAAGAAAGAATAATGTACACTTGAAATTTTGCCCATTTTATCAAGTTTAAAATTATAGCAAGTTTTCAATGGAAAAATCAATTTCATTTTTTTTTTTTACTGTTACTTTGTTATATTACTTTAATTTTCAAATAATAAACTATTTGTTTTGAATGTGTTTTGGTTAAGGAAAATTCCCTTTGAGAAAAATTTATAGCATTTCAAACATTGAGTTAGCACTTCCACATATTAAAAATTTAAATTTTTTTTATTTTTATTCTAGTTACGTAGTTTGTTATTATTTACTATTTTAAGTTGAAAGGCTGGTGCCTTTTGATTATTTGATTTTTATAAGTTTCAAGTGGTTTTGTTTTCAGATAATTGCAAAATGCATTTTTATTTCAAAGTGTTTTTATTTATTATTTTTTTTAAAAAAATATTTCTTCTCAAGTGATATGCCCTTTTTACAACCGAGTTTCCTATATCTGTGTTGATTATAAATGTGGTTCAAAATGAAGAGTTCGCTGACTAGTTCAGGCTCATAATAAATTCCATTTAGAAAACTTTTCCTATAAGGGAATTTTAGTACTAAATGTATTTTTAAAAGTTTTGGCTGACTATATTTTATTTCATTACAGTACCGTGGTTATTTTCAAAAATCAATTTATTTGATGACAAAAAATTTATATACATTTTTCACAAATATGAAGAACAAGGAAACAAACACCACAGCATGAAAAAAAGGTCTGGGAGTTTACTAATTTGGAAATTTAAAAGAAAAACCCGAATAATCAGGAAAATGAATTAAAGTAATTCAAAGCCATGTTTCAAGAAAAAAATATGTCTTGTTATTTTTTTAAAAAAATCTTTAATTCTAATGGCAAGTATTAATTTTTTGTAAAATGTATGTGTAAGAAGAAAAAAAAATGACACAAATCACAAAGTTCAAGGATATTCATGAAAGTCTGGATAAGATTGAATTCCATCCTTAAATTTTATAGATGAAATCTTTTAAACTTGTTTAACAGATTTCTTCAGGGTGGTGTGTGTTTTCTGCTTTCATTGCCTTATTAAGCTTTCATTGCTTTACCTATTTCCATTTTGTTTTACTCAATTGTTTTATAAACAATGAAATTTTATAAGTTTTTGAAGTGTTTGATTTATTGTTCAATAAGACAGGGTGTGTAGCGTTTTTAAAGAAGGTGCTTAAAGGTGCTTATTTTCAATTTGTTTTTTGAAAGCTCTTAAAAGTGCTTATTTTCTGTTTTTGTTTTTTAAAAGCCCTTAAAGGTGCTTTTTACATTAAATGTTTATAGAAAGTGCTTAATTTTTCCTTTTTCAAAATGAGATTTTTCCTTTACTATGATTTTTGCTTCGAATTATGAAAAAGACACTGTTCACATTGTTCCATTCAACATTTTCACATTGAATTCACCCACAATCTATTTCAGCATGTTGTCAGTCCGTAGCGTATGAAAACGCCATTCGTTTTACATGATTCAAAATTGCATAATTTTTAACAACTGTCAAGAACAATGCCAATTTTTTTTTTTTTTTGGACATGATGGTTAAAACAAGATAAAACTGTCAATTGTCAAAAATTTTTCAACCCTGCCTAATTAAATTTTTTTAATTGAAGTTCATTTCAATTTTTAAAAAAATAACAAAAACAGTTTTGTGGTATTTTTTGACTGGGGTATTTGTTTTTTTTATTGTGTATCTGAAATAATAGTTGTCTCATCATCCAGATTGAAAGAGGAAGAGTCTGATAGCAAAATTGAAGTGAACAACACATCACAGGATGAAAGCAAAGGTGAACTAGACATAACTGTTGATAGTGTCAAGGATCATCTAACGTAAGACTGATTTTTTACTTTTTTTTATCCAATTCCCAAGCGGTATAAGATTATTTGTCCATTCTGTTGAATAAGGATGTATTTTATTGTTTTAGTTAAATTTAAAGATTTGCTTGTAGCTACATTAAAAAAAGAAAAAAAATATTATGAGGTTTGAATTCATACTCAAAACAATTTTCATAAACTGGTTTTGAAGCCCTGAAAATAGTTTTTTCTTAATGTTTTTTAAAATGTTCTTGTTTTTTACATCCTGTAAAAGACATCTTATTTCTAAAATGTTGATGACTTTCTTCCTTCATTTGATGCTTTTCTGTGTGTCCCTTTACATTTTTAGTCTATAATATATTTTTGTACCGGTACAAAAGTCTTTTCATAGCCTTTTGAATTGCTTTTTTTTCCATTTTTTTTCTTCTTCAAAATAAATCTTAACAAAAAAATTTTCATTTTAGGACACTAAATTGTCATCATGTCATTTTTTGTTCATACAGCAATTTTATGTTATCAGGCTTTTATAAAATATATTAACGGCAATTTTGAATTTTTTTCTTAAATCTACTACTAATTTAGTAATAATAATTTAAGATTGTAGGTGGTAATTGTCTATTTGAAAATCTTAAAATATATGATGTTTACATATTAACATGTCGATAAACTATAATATTGTATAACACAACCAGATAGTATGTAAGAATTATACTGATTGATATTGTATTAACACTGATGCCTTTTTCTTGTTTTTATTGGTGAGATTTAATATTATATTTTCCTATGGAAAATGAGGAAAGTTTTTGTGAGATTTTAAATATGAATCCTGTATTAAGTCATGTACGTATTTTTTCTATGTCAATAAATAGTTGAATTAAATATGTTCACAATAGTTTAAGCAGATTAATACTTTTCCTGAAAAATGGTTCAAATAAGAAAAGAAGTCTACTCAGTCTGCTTTGTTTCTGTGTTTTATGAAGGAGGCGCACAAAAAACTGAATACCCTCAATAAGTTTTGTTCTAATGATTCTGGGTTCAAGGACCTAACCTGAAATATGCTAATTAGTGCAGATGTTTTAAGCTACAAATTTATACATACACTGCATGTATATGTGCAGTGTACAAAAAAATGTGCCACACTAAATAATTTTTTATTTACTTGTGCTGTGCTAGTTTGAACTTGTAATCATTTCGTTCAATCACGAGTTCAGGCAGAGAAATATAATTTTTTACAAACTGTACTCTTAACTACTTGCTCACATGCAATTAAGTCTGGATTTTGAAAAACCTTGCAACTTTACCCTATTCATCTTGGCCCCTGCATGCTATGTGCCATTTTTGTTGTTATTTTAAGTTTTTGTGTCCCCCTATCAAAAATAGAAAAATTGTGCAACTCTGGTTTAAATGAAACATTTATGTGAAATAACTAACAAATATATGTAAAAACAAATAAAAATATTTTTTTTATAGGTTTTTTAAAAAAAATAAAATAAATATTAGTTTTTTGATAGTTTAATCAAAGAATGAAACTAATTCAGAAAAAGACAAAATAAGTAACATTTCAAATCAAAATAGAAAATCCAATTTTGTTTTATATATAAAGGGAGAAAAGCAGAAATTGTAAGGGATGTCAGAGTGGGGAAATCAAAAACTGACAGAAAATCAAATGAGAAAAATTGAATTGTAAAAATAAATGACAAACTTAATAATGACTTATAAGTACACGTGTAAGACATAAGAAAGGTAAATAAAGTTAATCTAATCAGAAAATGAATCCAATTTACCAAAACAAAAGAAGTAAATCAAAATGTGCCTAAAGCAGCTAAAACCAAATTTGCTTTATTTTAATTTAGATATTCAAACAAACAATAAAAGCAGGAAAAAGTATTAAAAAGCAATAAAATTAATGTGTGTTTGCAAGACAGCTCTTCTTCAGGGGACACACAGCCTACGAACACACAGGAACCTTTCTGTTGTCTGAACAAGTACTGTCTGGCAAAAACACATTTATTTTATTGCTTTTTATTACTTTTTCCTGCTTTTATTGTTTGTTTGAATATCTAAAGATAAAGTTGGTTAAAATAACCAAATCAAAATAACATCAAGTGTTGACACCTTTTTTTTTTGAAAATCTTGAAAAAATAAAAGTTTTTTGAATGGTTTATAAAAAACCTAATACATTGTTATTTTATTGTTTTATAGGAGTACAGTGAGTGAAGGTGTGACTACAGTACTGGAAAAGGTTGAGTCTTCTAAAGTTGTGCAGGAAAGTGTCACCAAAATTTCCTCTTCTGTTGTGACAGCAAAAGAAACAATTGTGAATGCAAAAGAAACTGTCATTAGCACCACAGAAAATGCTAAAGAAACTGTACTGAATGCCACTGAAAATGCTAAACACGCGTTCCTGAACTCAACAGAAAATGCTCTCAATTCCTTCACCAGTAAAAGTAGCACTATTTCAGAAACAGTTGCCAGCACAATTTCTAATTCTGAAGGTATGTTACATCCATTGTTTTGAAATTTTCTTCTTTTGAATTTCAGAATTCCAATACGGCACCCATATATTACGATAATTCAATTATGCTGTTAATTTCAGAAAAACCACTTAATTTAGCTAAGTTTTGATTGTAGATTATGATGGGGTGAATTTAAAGCTGTCCCATCTTAAGAAATTTCATTAATTAAAATAATACAGTTGACTCGCGTTATAACGACCCCATCCGGACTGCCCCAATCTGGTCGTTATATCAAATGGTTGCTATAGCAAAATGAGCAATTTTCCTTTGAAAATCGGTCACATAATGGTTTTAAACGTCATAATGCATGCATATACTATTTGTGGTATACATGTTATAAACCAAAAAAGGATAGGATACATACATTAATAAAACTTACGGACATTTTAACAATTAAATTACAACTGTTAACAATTAAGAATTTTATTTTAAACTACAGATTAAAAAACATAGTATGACAAAAAAAAAAATCTAGTTTCTAATGAATTTTTTGATGTACATAATTTGCAGTATATATAACAATTTTTTTTTTATGTACATAATCTGCAGTATTATAAGGAAGTGTAAACCGAGGAACATAAACGAGGCTTCATTAGATGAAGACATTAATTTTTTGATGTGCATTAATTTGTTGAAGTTACATGTTTTAAGTTTTTGTAAAAAAATTGGAAATTGAAGTTAGTCGTAATTTTGAGCTCTGGAAAAGCGCTATTTCCAAACTGTTAATTTTCTCCAAATGGTCATCTGAATTTAGGTGAAACTAAAAAAAATCCCTTTGTGTTTATTGCTTCTGCATCTTGTTTAATTGAAGGCCTTTCCTTCGGTAAAACACTAATTTCTTCGTCGAATGAAGCCTCGCCCATATCTTTATTTAACAATAAGTTTAAAATCTCCTTCTCTCTTAACTCCTCTGTACATTGTACATCATCGTCGACCTTCGCATATTCGTCAAAGTTGTTCATAGCATCACTCAAATTTACATACGAGGAAAATTCCTTCAGTATTTTATCGTCTAGGTCAAGGTCATCTAAGTGATCCATGTCCTCGCCACACGGATTTTCCTTTCTACAAAATCCTGCTGATCGGAAAGAGTTCTCAATGGTGTTTACTGAAACTTCTTTCCAAGCAGTTTCTACAGTTCGTAGAGCAACCAGCAGATCAACGTCAAATTTCATGTTTTCCACATGAAATAAAATTTTGATCCATGTCCTCGCCACACGGATTTTCCTTTCTACAAAATCCTGCTGATCGGAAAGAGTTCTCAATGGTGTTTACTGAAACTTCTTTCCAAGCAGTTTCTACAGTTCGTAGAGCAACCAGCAGATCAACGTCAAATTTCATGTTTTCCACATGAAATAAAATTTTGCGAATCAGCATTTTCCTGTAGATTCTTTTGAAGCTGTGGATCACACCTTGATCCATTGGTTGGAACTCTGATGTCGCATTTGGGGGAAGGTACTCCACTTTTATCGCCTTCAAATTTTTAATTTCTTTTGAATGCGCAGTGCAATTGTTGACAATTATCAAGATTTTTCTGTTCTGTTGATGCAATTTTTTTTTATCAAGGATCCAAAGCCATTCTTCGAACAGCGAACCCGTCATCCAAACCTTCTTGTTGGCACAATGTGCTACAGGTAAGGATTTTACACCCTTTAGACAGCGGGGACACTGCGAATTACCAATTACAAGCAATAGTAATTTCTCATTACTTGACATATTCGCTCCAAGCAGAACAGTTATTCCTTGTTTGGACCGCGTATTTCTTTTGCATGTTTCACCTTTAAAAACTAAAGATCTATCAGGTAAAAGTTTATAAAAAAAGTGCAGTTTCATCTGCATTAAAAATACCGTCCTCACTATAGTTTTCCATAATTTTTTAGAAAGATTCTTCCTTGAATATACGCACGGTATCTTTGTTTACTGAAGAGCTTTTCCCGCATATTTTTGTGAATACTATTTCATGCCGATGCTTAAAGTTCTGAAGCCATCCATCGGAAGCTTTGAAGGATTCATTGGGATAGGATAGTTTTTTTTAAAAAAAACTGTTGCCTTTTCTTTTAAAGCGTTTCCATCCAGAGGAATGTTCTTGCTGCTCATGCCTTTCATCCAGTCTAAAAGGGCTTTCTCAAGAAGAGGGAATTTTCCATCTCTGAGTCTCATTCTTTCTGGTGCAGCATTTAAAATGGATTCTCTGTTCTTCACTAATGTGAACAGAGTGTTCTTAGGTATTCCAAATTTTTTAGTTTTAGGCATGAGTTTCTCATCAATGGACTCTAACATTTTTCTTTTCACATCAATAGAAAAAGCACAACGTTTACTAAAGGTGGCATTTTTATCAAATGACAAATCAGCGTGTTGAAATGCAAGCTTGCAAAATTAAGAACAGCACACTTTAATCAAATGCAAAAACCTTTTCCAGCTAAAAACAAAATGAAACTGAAAAGGAGAGGCAAAGGAAAAGAGGTGGGGATGTCTGCAATGGGAGGGGGTGCAAGAGTAAACAAACTCACCCGATTCGACAGCTCGTCCTCAATGCTCGATTAAGTTTGTTGTCTACACGCCACCATACTAGCCAACTGAAATCGCTTTGTCTTGACGCCATGTGAGACCTTCGGATTCTAGGAAACAGGACTTAACAGAGGTGTGCTTGTTCAAGGTCAACCATTCAACTCCACTTTCCAATAGGAAGTTAGAAAAGAGCGGTGTTCAAATTCAGAGAGGATCATTATATTAAGAGTTGACCTTTTTTACGGTCGTTATAGCAAGAGTAAAATAATGTTATCTTTCATGGATGGGAATTGGGACTCCTTCACAGGATCCTTATATCATGTTGGTCGTTCTATCACAGGGTCGTTATAACACGAGTCGATTGTATATATAATATAATCAAGAAGAAATACTTCAAGATGAAATAATCAGAATCCTCCGATGAAGAAATAATCGTTTTTTCTTCAGCGGCACAAGCTCATTGTTCTCGTTTTTACTTTTATATGACATTTTGTTTTAACAAAAGATGCTCACTTCACATAAAATAAAGCTACCACGAAACTACAAAAAAAGTAATTAATGCTAAGAAACTAACAATGAATAATTACAAAAAACAAGCATATAACTAATAACGATAAAAAAAGTCAACAATTAACAAAAAAAAGTAATAGTTAATAACTAATAAAAAAAAGCAAATGCAAAAGGGATGGAATTCATTTTGTACACCACTTGGTAGTTTCAATGTCAACAGGGTGCGGCCAATTTATGGTCAAACAGGAGTGGGAAATGTAGGGACAAACCAGTAAAGCAATTGCATAACTGTCGATACTAATTGATCAGTTTCTCCCAACTTGCATTTCTTTATTTTGTTCATTGGAAATGCAGATGTATTTACTTTTCACTTTATTTTAAACTGCTTTAGGAACAGATTATTTTTTTTCATGCTTTTTTATATTTTTTTAAAAGATAAGATAATGTTACTTACTTCCACAGAATAAAATTCCTAATAAAAGAGAATATAACTGATATTTTTTTTTTGTCTTTTCAATTTCTTTAAAAAAAAAATTGATAAGTGAGGGATTTCTGGATGCCAGATTAGGGGTCCCCATACTGTATTTATTTTATAATCAATTTAAAAATACTTTTTTTGTTTTAGTGAAATTTATGTTAATCTATAAACAATTAAAATATTCTAAAATGATTTCAGTGCTTATTTAAAATTATGAGCTTACGAAAACTAACACTTAGACTTTTAATATTTAAATTTTCTTTTCTTTACCATTTTGCTGACACAAATTCGGCTATTTTATTTGTATTTATGCAAAGTGGACCTAAGAAAAAAGTTTTTTTTTTAAACTTACCTCAATGACCTTGCATTGACGACCTTATTCCCGCACCGATCATATGGAAAATACCAAATCATTGGTTCATAACAAATCAAAACTATTGTTCCAAATGTATAGCTTCCTATTTTATTTCTTTTTACTGCTTGATCTGCTGCACTATTATTTATTTCACAAAATCTATTTAACTTACAAGTATGCTACCTCATATTATAGTAAAGCTTATATCATGAAAAAAATAAGTGTCATTTGCTATCTATTATAATTATTATTAACAATTATTGTAATTACTATATTTTTAATTTATCTATTTATATTATTAGAAAAGAGTTTTGTAATGATTTCCTACCTTATGTGGAAAGTAAATTGAAATTTATTTATTTTTAAATGCTTGTCTATCTCTAAACTACCAAATTGACAGTTTTTTTTTAAATGTTTTCTCTCCATGTTAGATTGAAACAACTTGTTAAATTGCTTTCAGTTTTTTTTTTTTTTATTCAAATCATTTGAAGTGCATTTATTATTAATTGTATATTCCGTTTGAATAATCTGTTGGTTGAAACAAAATTGTGAATATGGTGTATGAACCCAAAATGGGCAAAATTCTTAATTTTATCAATTAAAAAAAATATTTTTAAAAAATAGTTTTATATAAAAATGATTCCTTGGTTTCCTAATTTGATTCTCATGTTAGTGTCATATTTATGGTATTTCTATTATGGTGCTTATTAGGACTGGGCGTAGTAAGAAATTTTACATTGTGATGCATCGTCTGTTAGACATTGCGATGTATCGCGCTTTAGCATATGTTCAAAAATTATCTTTCAGAAGTCTTTAAATTTATCAAAAATAAATAAAAGGAATAAATCTATTACAAAACAAAATGTGGTAAGTAAAAACAAACCGAAGCTAATTTTTTTAAAAAATAAACTTGGCTAATTTTAATAAAAGCAAATTTTTTTTTAAAGTTAAAAATGACTTAAGATTTATTGGTTTAAAAATAATAATAAAACTAATAAAATATTTTACATACATGCATTAAAAATTAAAAGGAAAGAAAAAACTAAAGTAAAAACCAAACTAAAGAAATGTTCACTTTAGTAAAACATTTTTTAAGTTATTTGTTGAAAGAAATCGTCTCTTTTGAAGCATTGTTAGACCTTGTTTAATTCATTTATTTAAATTAATAAAGTTGCATTAACTAATGCTCTAATTCTATACTTAATGAATGTAAAAATAAATTAGTTTTTTATTTATTTATTATTGTTATAATTTTTTTTTTAGAAATTAAAATCTACTAAGGTTTATTTGCTTAAAAATGATACTGTCTAACAAATTATGAAACAAACAAGTATTGAAAGAATTTTAAGAAACGTCAAAACATTGCTTAACTTTTTATTCAATTAAAAAAAAATTTGTTTTAACTAATAGCCAAATTTTTTTAATAATTAAAAATGACTGAAGATTTATTTTTTTAAAAATCAAATTCTATCAAATTTTTACTCATGTGCATTAAATAAATTAAAAAAGAAAACTAATTTTTTATAACGAAGTTATACAAAATACCCCTATTAAATTGTATAGCTTAAAATAAAAAACAATAATTAAAAAAAAAACACTGAAGAATCTTTTTTTTTATTCATATTTTCTTTTCATTAATAGATTGATTTCAGAATGAAAATTTGAGATAACAGCGATTGCACAATGATCGTCAAGTAACAGTAGGTCTACTAAAAATAATTGGCAAGAAGCGTTAAATCCCGACAGACAAAAAAAAAAAAAGGAAAAAGTAACCAACTAATGCACAATTAAACGATCGCTAAGTAGCAAAAGTCTCACTGAAAATAATTTACAAGAAAAGTTGAATCCCAACGAAATAAAGTGGACAGCCATCACGAAATAACGTAAGTCCAGCTGAAAATAATCTTCAAGTAAACTTCCTAAGACAAAAATGGCACATAAAGAAACTATGCATAGTGTTCTATTTCACCGCTGTTCCTCGCTCGAAGCCGGGAGCTCTGATTCAATTCGCTTTTCCTTATTCAACGTAACGAAACTAATATCGTCTTCTTAGCTAGACTCTATCAACAGCTTTGCTGTTAGACGAAATCAAAATCGTCTCCGTCAGCGCAGTGACAGCGTTAGCGTAGGCAAGGATTCGTACATGTTAAATCACGAGCGTTGCCTTACATGACAACGGCTTAAATCAAATTTCTGATGCATCGAAAATGAAAATCACTCTTGGCAGCTTAAATTAAATTTCTGATGCATCAAGAATGAAAGTCACTAATCAGAAATCATCACTAAGCATCTGATTAAATCAGAAATCTTTATTTAATCAGATTTCTGATGCATTGCCTAAATCGAAAGTCATTACATCGGCTTGCCGATGAATGCATTAAATCGATATTTCACGATGCATCGACTTGTAGCCCAGTCCTAGTGCATGCATTATTTATAATATCTAAAGTTTACACTGGAGACTACTATAGCAAGGTGTGTAGCGTTTTTAAAAAGTAGTTAAAGGTGCTTATATTCGTTTTTTAAAAGCCCTTAAAAGTGGGTTTTCATTGTGTGTTTTTAAAAAAGGCTTAACTTTCCCTTTTCCAAAATAAGATATTTTTTTCTTTACCATGTCGATTTTTTCTGCGTGTTGTGCAAAAGCTTGGTTTTCACATTGTTTTCACAACGATTTCCCAATTCATTCAACCTCGATTTTTTTTCTGTGTGTTGTGCAAAAGCTTAGTTTTTACATTGTTTTCAATTCAACGTTTTCCCAATTCATTCAACCACGATCCATTTCGGCGCACCGTGGGTTCGTGACGTACGATAGCACCCATCAAGTTACATGTTAGATTAAATACTTGGCAATCTGCATGTGCTTCTACTGAGCTGGATTCGGTGAGATTGTTATGTGTGCAACTCTGCTGTTTTTTGCAAGATATTCTCAATTGCAGGCATCATTTTCCACCCTCTGATATTGAACCGAAAAATCTCCAGATCTTTTAATGGTGGCTAATATAATCGTGAAAAAGAGTTCTTTGTCAGAAACTAGTTATTTTATCATGATCATGTAAAAATCTGGAAAATTATTTTGCATTTTGTTGATGTATATAGTGCTTACAAATATTTTTTGAGTGCTTAAAAAGTGCTTATTTTTTGTTGAAAGATTTGCACCCTGTATAAATCGGAAATTGTTCAAAGTAAAGAATGTTTCCTATGCAATCATGAAATTAAATAAAGATGTTGCTCACTCTTCCTTTTTAAATGCTTTTCTCTCCCCCGTCACCAAATAAATAACTCTGAAACAATGAGTAATGAAAAGGAAAAAAATAGAATAAAGGGTACATTGACACAATAAGAGTTTCATGCAATTTTAAGTTAAAACAATGTCAGGGTATCTGCGTACCTGGAAAGTCATGAGAAATCGAGAATTTTGGTATTGAACAAAATTTGTCGTGAAATGTCAAGATTTTAACTATTGTTTTAAAAAAATCATGAATTTAAGTTGCCTAAAAATCTAATTTTTAAAATGGAAGTTACCCTTCCCCCAATTTCACGGTGCTCCGTACATCGGAATTTGAAACAAAATCCCCACTCAGTCACATTTCATTAAAATATAAAATGTTTTTATCATGTTCTTCAGAAATTAGGGTGCGGCGCTCTTTTAAAAAATGAAGGAAAAAACATTTCTAGAGTGAATTATCTTTTAAACTTTTGCGATTTCAGAATTTTTGCTAATTTATTTATTTTTGTTTTATCAATTTAAAATCCTAAATGAAGCAAGACTGTAAAAATCAGTAGTATTTCTTTCAAATGAACGAAAAGATATTTTGGTAAATTGAGTTTTTATAAGCATTAAAGCAAATTACCAATTAAAGTTTGAAGAATAAATTTAATTTAAATATAATTAATTACAAATAAATACAGAAAGTTAAAAATGAAATTAGGATCGTTGTACAGCTATGCTTCACCGACCGTGCAACGAGCTAAAATGTGGATATCGACGGTTGCTTGTAGAAAAACTGGTTTTACGTGACTCCTGCAAGTTGAAGTAAAAGTTCTTTTTTTTGCATCACCAAGTGAAGGTGAGATTACAGGGCCAGGGCACCGCCGCAATATCTTTAGAATATAATTCTGCAGAAAAAATAAAGTAATAATTTGCTTTTGTATTTTTTTTAGCTATTTTATTACTATAACTCTTTCAATTCTGTGTTTTTAAATTTAAAATCTATAAATAAAGATGCAGAGTATAATAGTTTTGGTTATACCTATCATTTCAATGATTGTTGTTGTAATGCTTTTTTAAATTAATTGTTGTGTTTTTGGGAGAGAAAATAGTAATTTTGTTAAGTCTTGAAAAATTCTTGGAATGAATCATGAATTTGAAAATCTAAAATGTAGCAGATACCCTGAATGTGCATTAAGTTTGTAAAATTGAGCTGTGTTGGTTACCAGATCTTGTGGCATTCCAGGAACATTAGTTTTTCTTTCAGGTTGTAACCTCTTTTATTTATTTATTTATTTTTTTATTAAATATGTCAACAGTGATTGGTGTGTCTTTAAGAGGCTAAGAATTCTTACTGTTTCAGTGGTTTCTCTTTTTAATGCCTATTCTGTGTCAGCTTCTTTATTAACTGCTTTGTGTTTGCTCACATTTACTAATAACTGTTACTTGAAAGTGGGTTATTATTCTTATGCAGCACTATTTAAAAATGAAGAATTTTATTGTATTTATTAGAAAAGCAGTTACATTAATTTTTTCTTTGTTTATCCTCATATAATTTGAAGTTGAAAGCGTAGGTTAAAATTATGTAAAAAAAATATGCAACATTAAAAAAAATGCTAAGATTGAAAAAAAAAAATCCCTTTCCTGAACTCTTAACCCTCTCCATGTTCATATCCCCATTTATACATGACCCCCTCCCCTATGACAGAATCGCAGCGACACGTTGGGGCAGAACGTTACAGAATTCCATCAGAAAGATTTTTCTTTTGAAAAGTGAAACATATAACTTTTTAATAGAAATTTATGCGTAATATTTGTATCACGCATTTAGATAATAGCTTTTTGACTGACCCAGTTTACGCCAATAATATAGTAATTGTATTTTTGACAGATATTGATTTTCGCATGGTTTTTAAATATCCCGATGTATGTCGAACGATATCGAAAAATTCGATCCTTGCATTTGAGCATTTACTTTTTAAGTCAATAATTCTTTTGAATTTTTGGCAGATATTGCAATTGATTTCTCAATATTTTTTAAATCCAATATTTTATGTGCGATATTATTTATGACAGCAACCTAATCTCGAGGAACGAAACACGCATTTGAGAAGTCTGATTCACGTGATTTTGTCAGCGATCTTTTTTTCTGTAATTATTAATGTGGATTTCATGATTTTTAATTCTTTTAACAATTATTTACAAAATGTGAAGAAGGAAATAATTTGTGTGTTTCCCCCTATCAACAAAATGCGAGAATATCAGCCACAATATTAGAATTATTAAGTGTTCAATTAAAAAAAAGTGATATATAGTTTTTTGTAAACACACAGCAATTTTATTTTAAAATTAGTAACATATATGTTATGAAAAGTATCTTTCAGAAAGATATTAGTTAAGTCGCAGATAGCTCGAAAAAATTGTGCCTGGGGGCCTTATTCATATTTTTGTTGAGGAGCCCGCCTTTCTGCCGTTTAACCAGTGAAATAAATTATATACAATATAATCAGAAATGAAGAAAGAAAAAAAGCAATCAACGGAGTTCCTAATGATATATCAGATTCTGAAAGTGATTTTAGTTTTGATAGTGATATAGATTTTTCGGACTGTTCCTCAGATGAATCTGATCAGGATATAAATAAACTAGCAAAGCTTTAGTTAGGCTATGGTGCAAAATTGATATGAAGATAATTTTTTTTGATATCTGAATTTGGTTTTCCTGACAACTTAGTTTCTTTCGATAAAAATCTATGTTTAGAAGGAAAAAATGCATCTTTCAATTTTCCAATATGTAAATTTAAAGTATGAAGGGGAAAAAAATAACGCAATATTTAAGTGATTTTGGTCCACAAATTGAACAGTCAGAGGAGGGTTAAGTTAAATGTATTTTTATTTGAGTGTAATCCTCAAGGCTATTTATTTTGTGGTTAATTGGACTAAAAAGATGGCTGCAAATTTTACTGGAATTTTCCACTAGACTACTGGATTTTGCCAGTTTCTCCTGAACTACTGGTTTAATTTAAATTCTCCTGGTTTTTGTACAATTTAGGAAATTCCCTGAAATTGAGTCAGATTGCTAAAAAATTCCCTATTAAAATTATTGCTTGTTTTCTAGAATACTTAAATAAGTATTATTATACAAAATTAACCTAATTTGTAAAAATCAGTTCAAAACTTTTTTTCGTTCTAAAATATTTAGAACTTTTTAAATTAATTTAAAAAAATCTTTTGACTATCTTTGATGAATTAAATGCCTATTAATATTCTAAATTATGAATAAACATAATACATAACATTTCCAGATTATTTAATGTGAAATTATAACTGGAAAATATGGTAGTTTTTCTATTTTAATCTCTTTTAATTTCTATTTAATTTCTTTTTTTCTATTTTATCCCTGAAATTTCCTATGTGTAAAATATTTAGTACATTATGGAACAATTATCATGAAATTTATATTATATTATTTCGTAAAATCTACTGGATTTTTTTCCCTATACATGTTGGCAGCTATGTTAAAAAAACCATGCATATGAAATTTGATTCTATTTACTTTATATCGAAACATGAGTGTAGTGGGATTATACTAATATTCAATAAAATTTAAATCTACGAAATTCTCTTTCTAATTAAAAAAGGAAATGTTTGTGTCTGCAAAAGAATTATGTTAAAGGTTAAAATGTTTGCATGTTTTTGTTCCTTTGGTTATTTCTCAGCTGGCAGTGGGGTGGTGGCAGAGCAGGATAATCTAGCAGTGAAGGCTATATCTTCTTTGGGCCAATCACCACGCTCAAAAAAGGTCAGACTCTATATTTTGTATGTGAATGTTTTTTTAAAAAACTCTTGATTAAATGCTATTCCATTCCTGATGTCATGATTAAATGTTTTTTAATTATTACATCGTGCATAGCGTTTTTAAAAAGTGCTTATTTTTGATTTTCGTTTTTTAAAAGCCTTTAAAGGTGCTTTTTTCATTGGGTGTTATAAAAAATTGCGTAAATTTTCCCTTTTTGAAAATGAGATTTTTTTTCTTTATCACGTCACGTATTATGCGAAAATGTATTTTTCGCATTGTTCCGTTCAACGTTTTTACAATTGAATCAATCACAATCTATTTCAGTGTACCGTTGGTCCATTGCGTATGAAAGCGCCAATCATTTTACAAGTTGGATGAAATACTTGTGAGTTTGCATATACGTATAATGAGCTGGGTTTGCTGAGATTATTACACTCTCTTGTGCAACTCTGCTGCATTTTGCAAGATATTCTCAATTTCAAGCTTCATTTTCCACTCTCTAAAATGGATTAAAAAAAATCTCATGAGCATTTTAAAGGGCTAATGTAATCAAGAAAAGAGTTCTTTGTCAGAAACTAGTTATTTTATCATGATCATGTAGTCTTTAAAAATTATTTTGCATTTTGTTAATGTATAAAGTGCTTAAAAATATTTTTTGAGTGCATAAAAAGTACTTGAAAGGTGCTTATTTTTTGTTGCAAGATTTGGCTATGCACCATGTATTACTAAAATAACAAAATTCACTTAGCCCATGATTCCGCTTTGTTATAAAACACCAAATATGACGAAAATTGTGTAGGGAACGTGAAAAATAAGTAACAATGCGTCCCTTGGTCCCTTTAAGAAAAATAACAAGCCAGCAGATGTATTAGAAAAATTATAACTTTACTTTATTTACATATTAACCAACATCTTCTATCATTTTCTTTTCTATTTTATAAAAAATCTTTCTCTATCCTATCAAATGAAATCATTGCTTTCACTTGATGCAGGCCTTTAAGTAGTACTAATTAAAAGCCTTAATTGTCCACAATTCTTCTTTACTAATAGAGGAATTCATATTTTAAATAGGCTTTTGTAAAAGACGTTCGGGTTAGTATTGCAGATTCATGATGTGACATTCTACTAAAAATATTGGAATTAAAAACTCCATCCATGTGGAAAGGGTTGACAAAAATCTTTAATTGGCACAAATAGCGTGCAATAGAGTTGGCACAAAAGTAATACCTTGAAATGTGACACATACACGCTGTAATAATATAGTGTTTAAAATATTATAATTAGACAAAACAAGTGATAGTGTCCGAAAAAATGAATTAATTTTGAATAAATCGTTAACAAATAGTCATTACTCAAATGCAAATGTGACTCATTTGGTGAAACAATGACGTAACCGATAATGACTCAATTTAGGTTGATTTTGCAGTTACGTCATTGTCCCCAATATAAGAAATAATTATAGGCTTATTAGAGGGTACACAATATGGTCCTTTAGGTTATAATGTAAGTATCTATCGTTCATTTGGTGAAACTGATAATTACTCTATTTAGGTCAGTTTTGCAGTTACGTCATTGTTTCACCAAATGAGCAATATCAAGTGTCTTAATAACATTGTGTACCATGGTAATTTAAAAATGTGAAATCTAGTAAAAATATGATACAAACAACACAATCTGAAGAAACAATGTAGCTTATAATGGAATCGTCAGAAATAATAAAAAAAGAAATTCAAATTTGGGTATTGTAATAACAGATATTGTTGAAATGAACAAAAACAGTACTGTCTTTCTAAAATTAATTCTGTATTGATGATTTTATATATTATTGATGATGGTGTGTTTTATTGGGAGTGATAAATAAATTTCACTTAAAATTGGAATTTTATTAAGCTTGAAATATTTCTCTTACTTAAAATGCATCTAAATATGATAAGTCTGCTGATATAAATTCTAAACAGTAATTCTTTATTTCGTTTCATCTTTATTATTTAAGAATGTGTGCTCAAAAATTTAATGTTTACAAGTGCTCCTATGAATATAAAGACTATTTGCTCCAATCTGCTCAAAAACCCATTTTTCTGCTCCAAAATGCTTCAAATCAGACTGATTAAGTTTACACCAAGAGGGTTTCCGTAAAAGCAGTGTAAATTTAAATTGTGCCTTTGTTGCTCTTCTTGGTAACAACATGTTTGGAGGATTTTGTTTTATTCTCTATCTGATTGCTGAAATAAAGTTGAATTTTTCATTAAATGAAATGTTAGGGATTTCCATAGACCAAGGTCCAACTTTTGTGGCTTCCTTGGGGGATCCCTCACTATTTCAGTAATGAACATTATTATTAAAATTTTAACTTTAGTATTTTTCTCCTCATTATAGATAACAAGAAAATTGAGTAGAATCAAAAAATCCCCCAATGGTCGTCCATTTTATTGATTTTCTGACAATTCCTATGTCCATCATGCAATTTTCTAATCTATCTGTGAAATATCCTTGCTGACATTAGGTCAGAATTCAGCTAAATTTATGGCTCACTTAAGCCCATCATATCACATTTTGCAATATGTAAAAATACAGACTTTTGATTGGCCATATTTGTCCTCCGTCATTATGAAAATTCCGCTGTAGAAAACAATGGATTTACGAAATATAGATTTTTTGTGTTCATACGATAGATTAATGAAGATACGATATATTAATAGTTTATATGATAGATAATAAATGATTAACATAAAACTGACATATTTTCCACTGTACTGATAATTTTGTTTAAAAATAGTTCATTAAAGAAAACTTAAAATAAACTTTCCGTTCGATGTTGGGGCAACTGCCCCATATGTCCCTGGTTGGGATTATGGTTTTCTACAAAACCTTTTTTTTCCTTTTCCAGAATAAAGCACCCAAAGCTCCAACTGCTAATTTGGAAGAATTCAATCACATGGATGAATCACATGATGTGATTGCATAAAAGAACATCTTCTGCTGCTGCTCAATACTCTTATTTGTATTTTGTTGAATGTGATTATGGAAACCTATTTTTTATATCTTTTTTTAAATATAATTTAAACTTTTTGTTTAATTTTAATGCAAAATCCTGTGTTGGAAATTTTAAAATAAAGGCTGCATTTTTAAGTTTCAAACTTGAGGCATTTCAGTGAGTGAGTTGTGCAAGTTTTGAAAATGTTCAAACTACAAATGCATTTTTTAAGTATTGAATACAATACTTTTCCTACCAAGTGTTATTGCCTTTTGAATAACCTGGGGAAGGGACAGACTTTCTTGCTCTTAAAAAATAAATGTTTTCTAATATAGCATTTATTTTTGGATGGTATAAGAAAATGCAATAATTTTAATTGTTCATCTTAATAATGAATTAATCATTGTGTGTGTGTATCAATAATGGAAAACTGTTACTTAAAAATGTTACTCATCACACTATTTTTAGAAAGGTTTATTTGGAGGATTTTACTATTTTGTATTACATTTTAAAAATGATTTATAATTTTTTTATGGGCTTTTCAAATCCTCGAATTATTTGTCTTTGTTGTAATTTATGAATATCATTTGCAGCTATTGTAATGCATTCTATTTTATATTTTCCAATTTCTTTAAAGATGTCTTTTTTTATTTTATTTCAACGCTGGTGGCGGGTTTGCCAGTGTTTGTTTTGAAGTCCCTCTTTGTGACTTTTTCATATGGCTAATAAAATTTAAAATGTTATCAGTGTGTTCATTATTTTTTTCACTTTGAATGATCATAATTTTACAGGGTCACAAATCTTATTCAATGACAAAGTGATAACTCGAAACATTTATGTTCTGAGATATAGTATACCGAAATTAGAGAAATCGTCTGACCACAAAAACAATAATTGCCTTATCAGAAAGCTATGTGGAAACAAGATGGAATAGTTTACGAGCGGTCGTGGAAAGGCTCAGAGAAACGATGGAATCATTGTGAACCAAATTGTTAAGAGACACTATGTTAAATCTTAATTATCAGCTTTATTGTTTTGACTGACTTGTTTACGTTAGTGTATCAATGGATTAACATTGTAATGCCTTAAAATTAAATACGAAGTATATTAAAAAATCTGAATGAAAACCAATTACATGTATATTTAAATATAAAAAGTATTGCATATAAACTAATGTAACAACTTATGTAAAACATGTAATTTTAAAAGAAAAGTGTCTGCTGGGCTAAATATTATATAGTATTTATATAACATATCTTCTAATTTATGTCATCTAATTTGACCGATACGAAACACCTACGGTTTCAGTCGCGTAAAAACAAAGCTGTATAGTATCACTCGATAATTAAGAATTTACATGGAATCTTTCAGTGCGTCTAAGGAATTGTGATAACTCAAATTTGAAATTCGCTCATTGTCATCACATTAAAGATAAAATGTGAAACTGATAAATAATCACCTGTCAAACGACGTGGATTTACAACGGTTGTTGGTTTACGGCGGTCTGGGAAGCCTTTACAATTTTGCCACATGGCGTACTTGGGGATGGTGTCGTCGCTTGCAGGTATCCAATTATGGCGATGGTAAAGTGTTTCAATTCTAAAATGTCCTAAAAACATACTGACCCATATTAAACCACTCTTAAAAGCAACCGTAGGAAATATTTTTTAAACATAATCGATACAAAGTACACCTAAAACAAAAAAATTATTTTCTTTAAAATGTCCTGCAAATAGGACAACGAAGTTCTTTTACAATATATTAATAGGCATCCTCTTTGACGTCCATCCCGGACTTTTAACTGACACTCTTATACATGAGCTACATTGTGGGCCCCTAAATGGCTTATAGTTATTTCCTCTGTTACGGTACATTAGTACCCTATAATATAAAACGTGACCCAGTTTGAATATTAAGGGACGATATAGGGCAATGTAGTAATAAAGTATATTAACTTCGAATTTTTACTCTATTATAGATATACATACAAACGAAAAGGGACACATTTTGCTCACCCTAATTGGCCTATAATTAATTCCTTCGGTAGGGTGCACTACTACCCTGTAATATAATACATGGTCCAGTTGGAATACTATGGATTAATATAAAGGGCCATGTAATACAAGAGTCTTAACGTCATTTCACACACTATATATACATACCTAATACCCATTGTGGTCCCCTTAATTGGCCTACAGATCTTAATTGCCTAAACTGATCTGTGATAAACAGAGTTTGAAAAATCCCACCCCACCTGTTTTTCATCAAAAACCTGGGTTTTTGATGAAAGGCTCGAATTTTTTCAAAAATACTTTTCCTGAGTACTAAATGAGAATGCATTAAAGTTTTATATTGTTACACTATTATTTTTGTTTCTTAAGGATAAGCAGTCAAACCCCGCTATAGTGAACCTGGGATATAGTGAACACTCGGATGTAGTGAACTTTTTTAGCGGTCCCGTCCGTATTCCTATTTAAATAATGTTATTTTTAACGCTTATAGTGAACAGCTTAGAACTTGGAAACTCGGTTATAGTGGACTCAAATTTCATTTCTTTAAATATCTTTTTCAGTCCTCCATCTTTAAACTTGTGGGTGTTGGGACTGAAAATGAATGCATTCCTATAAAATGTGTCATATTACTCTCCTTTATGCTTATCACTTTTAACTATACTGTAATAAATGTCAAACAGATCATTTATCTTATACTCCTCCCTCCCTGCCAAGCCTCGCCTTATCTCTTTTCCCCAAGCTTGCTCTACAACTAGTTAACTTGGCCACCTGCTGAATTTTTGGAATTTTCTTATCTGTTCAAACCATATTCTTTACAAATCACCCCTTAACAATCAAGAAGGGCAACAATTTAACTCATTCTACAGATGCTCTCTTCATATTCTTACATTATCTATTTCAGACAAGATTTTTATTTCAAAAGCAGTGAAAATGGCAAATTCTCTAAAGAGGAAAGCGTTTTCGATAGAGGACAAAGTTAAAATTGTAAAGCGTATTGATGATGGAACCAATCAATTGACACTGTGTAAGGAATTTTCCTTGTCAAAATCTACAGTTTCAAACATTTGGAAAAATCGAAGTGCAATTCTTGCGGCATACGACAAAAACATGGTTTCATCGAAAAAACTGCGTGGAGCTGAAAGAGAAAACGTAGAAGATGCTTTGTTACGATGGTTCGAAATCTTGTTCAAAATGTAAAAATCTTGCATTCTTTGCACATTGTAGATAAGAAAATTGATGAACTCAATTTAAAATCAAATTGTGTTCAATCAAAAATCACAAATTTTTTTCATAAAAAGTGAAAATAAAGCTAATATTTAGCGACGTAATTACTTTTTCCATCAATTTTTGCTTTATTATCTGTTAATTAGTTAATAATTTTTTAAATAACTTATGCAAAATTGCAAAGCCAATTTTCAATCATTCAACAGTCTTATGCAAAAAATATTCTTCAAAAAATTTGGATATAGTGAACCATCGGTTATAGTGGACACATTACTGAGTCCGCAGACGGTTCACTATAGCGGGGTTCGACTGATCTAAATCTGCTCAATTAAATGATCCTTAGATATTAGTAAAATCTTTATTCAGTTAACATTGTAACTTAATATACTGTTTTTTTTTAATTCTATTTTTGGTTCCTTTAAAAATAGTTCATGTTTTTCTCCAGATTGTTTAGTAACATCATGTAAAGTTAATTCCCAATAACAGGCTTGGTTAGAAATAATTTTGTGTAAAGCTCATTATAAAAGTAAATATAGCACATTTGTTATTTAGTAATAATTTCAAAATTGTTAAGTTATATACCATTTTCAATGTGTTTTTCGTAAAATATTTCAATATATTTTTACAAAACGTTACCTGTTAAGGTGATATTACAGGATTATTTTATAATAAAAGAATACCACTTTCAGTTTTCAACTTTTAATTTGTGATTAAAAAAAATTTCAAGTCATAATAATAGTTAGAGTGTATTAGGAATGGTAAAGGATGATAAAGAAATATTACTTGTAAAAATCTATAAATAATTAAAATATAAATAATTTATCAGTATTTATTAATTAAGGAACCTTATCAACTTTCTGGCCATAGGAATATGTTGATATCTTTGAAAAATCGTTTAAGACCCTTTTATTTACATGTTTACTAACTGATAAAAACCTAATAATAAGAACTAATAAAAAACAAAATTGGTTTAAAAATTATAAATCTTTTCAAATGTAATTGTATTTTTATTCTATATAAATTTTCATAAAAATATTTATTGCAATAAATTTAAAAAATATATTGAGTTAAGCCTTATGAAAAAAATGTGGAATGATTTAAGGTGCTTAGATATTAGTATCACCTATTTTTATTCAAAATGGGACTTAATTTTACATGGCACAGTTAAGAAAACTATTCTCAAGCGTAACTCTAATTCAACTTTTTAGTATTAATTATTTTAAAATATACCTTTATAAATAAAACATTTTATTAATAGAAAGGAAATAATTATTTATATCGTAACTGAATATTTAGCAAGCTTGACCCACAAATGAATATGTGATGCAGGTCTAGTAGCGAAATATAAAAACTTGTAGTAATAAATTTTTCAATGTTTTTGCCAAATTTATTTATTTACTCTTTTTTTTTTAAATATACATGAAAAAAATTTTACAATTCAATTTCAATGAAATCATTAAAAATTGAATGTGGATTAGTTTCATAGATGATGTTAACCTTTAACGATCTGAATATGTTTTTTAAAAAAAAGCCCAACCCGGGTTTGCGAAAATTACCAGGTACTTTGGCGAGACCTGTTAATGAATGCAATTATATCAGTGCTTACATTATGATAAAATTGTTTATTTTTTTTATTTATCGATTTTTTTTAAGAAATGTAAATAATTGGCACTGTCACTGGTAGTATATATATGATGATAAACAATCATTCTATTTTTAAAGTCCTTAATTGTTTCAAGAAAAGGTCCTTAAAATTGCTTAATTTTTGCTTTGTTAAAAGAGTCGGAACTTTTAATAATAGTCGGAGTCGTAAAAGAACGGTATTTTTTGAAGAAAGAAAAATCTTTTTTTGTAAATCTTGTCTAAAATACCTGAACTACTTTTTTTTTTTGTTATAATATGTTGGATTCTATTTTTCATTCATTTATTTTTATTACTTATGATTATTTTAAATTAAGATTAAACTACCATTTTAAAAGCTTCAGTGTTATTTTCGCTGCTGTGCTTTCCCAAATAGGATAGTTTCTAAATCATTTGCTTAGAAAACATTCAAAACTAATATTTGAGAAACATCACTTTAAGAAAAGCACATTTCAGAACAGTTTTCAATAATATCAGTCATTTTTATTAGTTTACAAAATAAATTTTTTAAACTTTTTTTAGTATATTTTTTTATTCAGAGAATTTCCTTCATAATTTTCTTATTTTCTATTAACATGCATATTATAATTTACTTGATTTCTAGTCATTCTGAAACACATTTTTGTTTGATGTTTTGCGAATTTTAACCTCTAGATTTTCAAATTTTTTAAATTAACGTTGTTATTCAATATTTTGTTGCTAAAAATGTAATTATGTTTATTTTATTTCCTATTCTCTTGTGATTGAAAAATACTAAAAATTTTTTTTATCAGTTAAGGCAATCTGAAATATTTTAGAACTTTATTAATTTATTGAAAACTCTACTATAATTTAATAGTAGTTAATAAATGCAGTCCAATCTCTATTTAACGAAGTCGCTAAATCCCGATAATAAGTTCGTTATATAGCAAAAGTGATAGAACAAAATCCTAGTATGACGGTACTGAATGAATTATCAAGTGAACCAGTCCTCACCTGCCTGCCTAAAATTAACAAAAGCATTACTACAAAGAGAATTAACTGGACACTCAACCATAATATCCTTATGAAAAATCCTAAGGAACTAAACAGCATCAGTGATATTGATAACTTGAATGATGCACCAACCGATGCTACTGATATTGAGACCAAAAAATATAATAATATAAGATTACCAGATGATATCAAAAATATCATTCGATATAAAAAATAAACTTCAAAAGTACTACAAAAGAACTTTAAATCCTGCTTATAAAAATGAAGTTAACAAGCTTAATAGAGAGATTAAAAGAAAATGCAACACTCACAGAAATGATAAATGGAACGAAAAGGTTTCAATGATCAATAAAGAAGATAACTCTTTATTTTAAATATAGCAAAAGCCCTAAAAAGAGCTCCCCCCTCTAACTTACCACTGAATGATAACAACACAGTGACTTACACTGATTCAGATAAGGTAAAAACCTTTGCCAAGACCATGAAACAATACTTCTCTCTAAATACAGAACCTTTTTGTAGTGTTAATGATCAAGTTGTAAATGAGGAATATGCTGCTATTATTAACTCGCCTATACTAAATAGTAATATAGATAATACTACTGATGATGAAATAATCAATATTATAAGGCACCTAAAGAACAGAAAAGGTCACGACCATATAACAAATTAGATGGTTTAGTATGGGTATTAAATTTGGTGGTGCAAACCACCAAATATAATACCCATACTAAAACCAATATTCAAAACTTGTCTTAATAATTCCTATTTTCCAGAACCCTGGAAAAGATCATTCTCTTCCCGAAACCGGGAAAAGATGAAGCTGATCCATCAGTCTCTTACCCACAATCTCAAAAATATTTGAAAAAATTATCAGCTATAGGATCAATAAATATTTGAACATTATACCTCAGCAACAATTTGGATTCAGGCCAAATCTTTCGACAACGAAGCAAATTATAAACATGCTTGAATACAGCAGCAAGGGAAAGTTTAAAAACGAAACGATGGCCCTTATCCTACTCGACGTAGCGAAAGCCTTCGATCGAGTATGGCATAAGGATCTAATCGTAAAACCCAAAGGCATGAATTTCCCACTAAATATCTTCAAAATTCTGGATTCATACTTAATAGGAAGAGAGTTTCGAATTAAGTTGAATGACACATACTCTGATTATAATACTATTATGGTTGGTGTATTCCAGGGCTCAATACTGGGCCCTACCTTATATATTTTATATACTGCAGATTTTCCAATTAATGACAACCCAAACGAATTTGTAGCTTTTTACGCGGACGACACCGCAATTATTACCAAATCGATGAACTCTAAGAGGGCCATAAAATTACTACAAAATAAGCTTAATGACGTAGAAGCTTGGTGCTCCAAATGGAGAATAAAGCTACATCCTGATAATTATTAACAACAAAAAATGTAACTCTCATTCAATCAAATTATTTAATACCAATATTAAACCTGCTAAGTACCTTGGCATCACGATCTCGCAAAACTTGAACTGGAGCAAACACATTAATGAGACTATTAGCATTAGCGTATTTCGCACTAAAGGCAAACAGAACTTTAAACTAAATCTGGCTAACAAAAGAACCATCTATATACAAGCCATAAGACCGATTTTAACCTACACCTGCCCAGCCCTAACCACGATTAGTAATAACTTAAAAATAAACTCTCAAATACGAGAAGGAAAGAATACTTAGATACATGACCGGAGCCCCAAAGGCAAGCAGTAATTGATTACTAAGAAAAGACTCAAAATTGAGGACATAAACTGCTACATGGCAAAACTCAGCACCAAATTTTTTAGTGATGCTAAAGAATTCAATGCCTCTAATTTTAAGCAAATCTTTGATATTGAACTTATTAAGGATAACAGTAACCACAGTCCGCTAACGGCATTCTTACTATCAGACTGTGACTGTATAATTTCAAAATTATATAAGAAATAAAACACAAACACACACACAGCTTACACACTGGACTACGGCAAACCCGGTGAAGGAGTAACCCTGAAAAGGGCCCGATCTGGGCAAGCCGTAGCTTCCAATAAGTTTAGTACAGTGAGCAACCCGTACGAGTGATTGAATACCAGGACGACCGGGTCACTGTTGTAGCAGAGCTCTACACTAACTTTAATCACGTAAATAACTTTGTAAATATTATGTACACATCTTATTTTAATTTTGTACCATCATCTTATGTCATTATATCCATTAGATAACTTTTTTCCCCCTTGTCCTGTTCTTGCTTTTATATGTAACTGATGATGGGGAATACCCCCAATCCCTTGTTATAATATAAGTCTTAATATTCCTTATGACCTGAGAGCATATGGCAAACCAGTATCGATGAATCGGTTGGTGGCGCTTCGCGCCAAATACCGAGCTACCACTCATATCAAGCATATCTCTTTTCTTTCTGTTGCACTGATGAAGGTTGCCCTTTGAGCATCCGAAACAGCTGTCAGTATTTTATATATTTTTTTGTGCTTTTTAACGTTGTTTGCCTTAGTTTTGTACTATTTTCCTGCTTAAGGCTACTAAAAGCAACTATTTTGTTCAATTTTTTTCTGTGGCAACCATGTAAGCGGTCGAATAGTCCTTGAAAAATTGAATTTTAAAAATACAACCTACGGATATAAGTTTCAGACATACTCAAATTTCAGGAATTTTTTCTATCATGTAAAATTTGTTTTTTTTTTTTACCAAACTCATTCCTCCTTCTTAAATGTAATTGAATTCGTGAATTCTGCTGAAAGATCACTTCCAGGCGTCTCAACTGCCAGAGCACAGGTCAAGCATTTATTCATTCATTGTATCCCTGTGTTTTCTTCTCTTTGTTAGTTCCATCAAAACGTCCTCCACGATGGCACATTTTTCTCTGTTTAGAAGAAACTTGGATCCGTTAACTTCACAAAATATCTTTTCATAAAAACGGACCCTTCACAAAATATTTTAACTTACAAAATGATTTATCTTTTAATCGGGCCTTTCGCAAATTTGTTTATCTTCATTACTGTTTTGTTAATCGAATAAACCCTTCCCAGGGAAAAGAAAAAAGAAAGACAGATGTAAACGAACTAAGTTATGCCTTCGACAGACGCGTCTTCCTTTATACGTCCGGAGTGAATATTCTGTGCAGTATAGGCTAAATACCAAATATTCATATAATGCATCGCTAATTTAGTAGCTGAAATTGCTGTTTATTTTTTAAAATTTAATTTTTTTAATTATAATTTTACAGTGTTGAGCATAATCTTGTATGTCTTTACAATTTAAAAACTCCTTGAAAAAGTTTTTTTGAAATAACGGACTTTATGTGCACAAATTCACAAAAGCGGACCCTGGTTGAAAGAATTATGACTTAACGTTTATTTTATATTAACAAATTACGAGTAATTTTTTCACAAATTTACGAAAACGGACCCTTCACAAAATGTCTGGACAGACCCCTGCTTAATCCAGAAGTTCCCTTGTGATCTGGATTGGGTTTAAAATTACAAGTCTACGAAGTTGAGCATTAGTAATCGTAAAAAAATTGATTGAATGTCAGGAGAGATGGAGTGACAGCTTTACTAAGTGAAGCCACACATTCGAACTCCTCCCGAAAAATCAAACCAGAAATGTCATGGGGAATTTCTTTTTAAATCAATTCCTAACTAACCTTTACTCCTCAGTTGGGCATACGCTCTAATTAGAGGCAAAAGATGTCGGACAGTCTATAGCCCTACTGCTGCACGTCCGCGTCTGTAGTGTCGCGTTGCGGTGCCCCAAAATGGCGTACTCTACACTGCCCTACTACGACACGCCTGTGCCTTTACTCCTCAGATGAGCTTCCGCTCTAATCCGTGGCCAAAGATGGCGGACACTCCCCGGCCCTACTGCGGCACGTGCGTGGCTGTAGTGCCGCGTTGCGGTAGCCCAAAATCGCGCACACTACACTGCCCTACTAGACTCAACCAAAGACTTAAGTTCTCAGTTGCGCTTCCGCTTTAATCAGTGGCCAAATATGGCGGACCCTCCATGGCCCTACTGCGGCACGTGCGTGGCTGTAGTGCCTCGTTGCAGTGGCCCAAAATGTCGGATTCTACACTGCCCTACTACGACAAGCCAGTGCCTTTACTCCTCAGTTGGCTTCCGCTCTAATCCGGGGCCAAAGATGGCGAACATTTCCGGACCTACTGCGGCACGTGCAAGGCTGTAGTGCCGCGTTGCGGCGGCCAAAAGGACGGAAAATACACGGCCCGACTACGACATGCGAGTGCCTATACTCCTCAGTTCGGCTTCCGCTCTAATCAATGACCAAAGATGGCGGACACTCCACGGCCCTACTGCGGCACGTGCGTGGCTGTAGTGCCTCGTTGCAGTGGCCCAAAATGTCGGACTCTACCGGCGAGTCAAATGTCGGCGAGTGCCTATACTCCTCACTTCGGCATACGCTCTAATTAGTGGCAAAAGATGGCGGCCAGTCTATAGCCCTACTGCGGCACGTCCGCGGCAGTAGTGTCGCGTTGCGGCGCCCCCAAATGGCGTACTCTACACTGCCCTACTACGACACGCCTGTGCCTTTACTCCTCAGATGAGCTTCCGCTCTAATCCGTGGCCAAAGATGGCGGACACTCCCCGGCCCTACTGCGGCACGTGCGTGGCTGCAGTGCCGCGTTGCAGTAGCCCAAAATGGCGGACACTACACTGCCCTACTAGACTCTACCAAAGACTTAAGATCTCAGCTGCGCTACCGCTTTAATCAGTGGCCAAATATGGCGGACCCTCCATGGCCCTACTGCGGCACGTGCACGGCTGTAGTGCCGCGTTGCAGTGGCCCAACATGTCGGAAACTACACGGCCTGACTACGACACGCGAGTGCCTATACTCCTTAGCTCGACTTCCGCTCTAATCAGTGGCCAAAGATGGCTGACACTCCATAGCCCTACAGCGGCACGTCCGCGACTGTAGTGCCGCGTTGCGGTGGCCCCAAATGTCAGACTCAACACTGCCCTACTACGACATGCCAGCGCCTTTACTCCTCAGTTGGACATCCGCTCTAATCCGAGGCCAAAGATGGCGAACACTCCCCGGCTCTAATGCGGCACGAGCACGGCTGTAGTGCAGCGTTGCGGTGGCCAAAATGGCAGGAAACTACACTGCCCTACTACTACACGTCAGTGTCTTTACTCCTCAGTTCGGCATACGCTCTAATTAGAGGCAAAAGATGGCGGACAGTCTATAGCCCTACTGCGGCACGTGCGCGGCTGTCGTGTCACGTTGCGGTGCCCCAAAATGGCGTACTCTACACTGTCCTACTGCGACACGCCTGTGCCTTTACTCCTCAGATGAGCTTCCGCTCTAATCCTTGGCCAAAGATGGCGGACACTCCCCGGCCCTTCTGCGGCACGTAAGTGGCTGCAGTGCCGCGTTGCGGTAGCCCAAAATGGTGGACACTACACTGCCCTACTAGACTCTACCAAAGACTTAAGTTCTCGGCTGCGCTACCGCTTTAATCAGTGGCCAAATATGGCGGACCCTCCATGGCCCTACAGCGGCACGTGCACGGCTGTTGTGCCGCGTTGCAGTGGCCCAACATGTCGGAAACTACACGGCCCGACTACGACACGCGAGTGCCTATACTCCTCAGTTGGACATCCGCTCTAATCCGAGGCCAAAGATGGCGGACACTCCATAACCCTACAGCGGCACGTCCGCGACTGTAGTGCCGCGATGCGGTGCCCCAAAATGGCGGAATCTACACTGCCCTACTACGACACACCTGTGCCTTTACTCCTCAGTTGAGCTTCCGATATATACATCTTAGAATTGCGCTATTTGTGAATGCTAAGTTGTATTGAATTCTATGTTGTTTGTTGTAAGGCTGTACTGTATTGTTCTAATGGAAATTATATCATCATTGAAATGGAATAAATGCTGAGTATTTTGCTCTTTCATAAAAGACACATCTTTCCAAGAAAACAAGTATTATTATCATTTCAACACACCCTGCTGCTGTAGAAAACGTTCCGATCCTCTGTTCTAGAGCCACATTATTTTTAATGATTCATTCCCCACATTAAGAACCATTTTTTAAATCAATGCTTTCTTGCTAACTCATTAATTTGTTTTATGCAATGTACTCCTTCATTTAAAACTCTGATTAGTTATTACTTTTGTATTTTTGATGGTGGCATTTCAGTGCAACTTATAGTTTGTCTATAGAAGGAACTTCACTAGCATTTCGTCTGGAACCATAGTAGTGACTATGGTAATTATAATATGGTGTTATGGTAGCTATAACTATTCTCAGTAGGGGTTTAGAATCACTGTTTAGGACAGGTTTTGGCTTGTGTTTCGGCAAGAGAAAGGGAATCTTTTTCTTCGGTCTATTGAGTCAGCCCTCTAGGAGAGGCACTACCCTCCCTGAAATACGCTTTTCTTGTTACCATAGCAACAGATGGCTTCAGACTTTGTGTCGGGGGGAGTTCTTACCGTAGACAAACTATATAAACCTAACAGCACAATCTTCTTATTCTCACCTTCATTTAGGATTCTGCGGAGAATAGTCTTGTAAATATTCCAAAAATTAAACATGGTCTTATATATATATCAAGCAATCATTTTATATTAGATATACAATTGAACACAAAATCATATTTTATGTAAATTTCGGAAATTCCTCAAATAAATAAAAAAAAGTTTCCTAATTTCTTTAAATTTTATTTATAATATATTCAAATGAATTAAAGAAAATTAAAATTTTCATCCTAATTTTGTGTCTGCTGATTTCAATACTTAAAAAATCTCAGTTGACTTTTAGGAAATCTTCAAATATGCTTAGGAAATAACGCCTACTCTTACTGTGAATAATTTTGTCTGTTCCTCCAAAAATATTCTTCACTCTTTTTTATTTTTATGTCATAAAATTGAAGCAACATGAAAGTGCAAGGTATATACAATTATCTGAAAATTTTGTTTGACTTTGGTTTATACTAATAACTTTTTTATACTTAGTATTTTGACAATCCAGTTTTTTATATTTGATGAGAAATTAACACAAGTTTAAGTTTTTTTTTTTTTATATTGAAAATTATTCTATATCTTTCAAAAATGAAAAGAAAAATCTTTCTCTATTTTTAGATCTTTATTTTCACTATTATTGATTTAATGATTACTTACTTTTATTCTTGTAAAATTTCAAATTTTTAACTATTTATAGCCTTGTAGAAAAGTCGTTATATGAAAAAAATAACTTTTGTATTGAAGCGGATGAGAATGACACAATTAATGAAGGGAACGATGCAAACAAGTCAGATGAAAATGTCAAGATATTGCCTGATGAGAGATAGAAGAATACGACTTTTGACCACAGATTGTGTATTGTGAAATATTTATGTAAAAAAGATATTTATTAAATTTTTGATTTCTTTTTTACTTGAATTAAAGAGACTTTCTATTAATGACTCAATTTATTTGGAAATGAGTGATAGTTTTTTTTTTAATTTTGTTTGTTTGAATATTATGCGGTGTTCATTTTAATTCATCCTTTGAGTAACTCATCATCATATTTAAATTCATCCCTTTTATTGTAACAAAAAAAAAAGGATACAAAAGTGATTATTGGTTTCTGGGTTTTAGAAAAAGGTTTTTATACCATGGAGGTTGAAGATGTCTTAAACTGGTTTTTGACAGCTCACTTGAGATTTTCTTCCAAAACTGTCCTATAATACTGTAAATCAGTGATTCCCAAAGGGGTCTATGTTGACCCCCAGGGGTCGACGACAACCTGCAAGGGTTCCATGTCAAGTGAGAAAAAAATTGGGAGTCCATGAAATGAAAATGGGGGTCAACGATAGTGGATCTCATATAAGCAGGTCGTGACTTTGATTTTGGCATTTCATGAATGGAATAATCAACATACGCTGATAGTACCTATTTACTTACATTTTACTACCTTATAATATAAAGACATATATCTATCTACATTCTACATAATTCATAAAAGTAGCTATGAAGTAAACAATTTATTAAAATTTATGTTATTAGGATTATTTTCTGATAATTAATGTTGATAATTTATTATTAAAGCATCAGGTTCATCCTTCCCACTAAAAACATTTATTTATTGCTTAGTTATTTTATATAACAGATACTAAATTTTAATTTGTTTCGTTTTAATTTGAATTTAATTTATAAATGTTTAAAGTTAACATGCGTTTTTTTCTTAAGGTTTTCACACTTCATTTCACTTCAGTTAGAAATTTAAATTTTTTACAGTGAGTAGCACTATACCAGCTGTAAAAAATACATTTGAAGTTGATGAAAAATCAATATCAGTTACCCAGGGGGTCTACCCAAAGCCGAAAAACATGGCAAGTTGTCTACCAGACAAAAAAGTTCAGGAACCACTGCTGTAACAAATCTGTAGCTTTAAATATTTGTATATCAAGTAAAACGTATTTTTAAGAATACATCAATAAATGTTATATTGCCATTGTTATAACTGGTGACTGAGTGGTACTCTCATGTACAGGGCTCAGACCACAGCCTTTCATCTGTTCCATGGGTCAGTCAAATGTCAGGGAGAACACTGAAAACTAAGAATTGTCATGAAATTTTACTTTGACTTTAAAAATCAGGGTAAGTTGTAATTTTTTACCAAAAAATTGGAAATTTTTTTCATTATTCGTGGTAAATGGTCATTCTTAGAATTCCTAGTTAAAGTAAACAGTTATTGAGATTTGAGTTAAATAATTCTGATATCTATTACAGTTATTTGGTGTAAAAATTTCACATTTTAGTCAAAATTTTATGTTTCTATCATCATTTAATGATGTTTTTCTGCTCTCAAAATCTAATATTTGGCACAACCAAATAAAAAATAAAATGATTTGTTGTTCTCGTTGACCAATAAGGCAAGGGGGTGCTATTGTTCTTGTTTTCCAGTGGCGCCATCTATGGTGAACGAAATCGACCTCCACCACACCCATACTTCACTTCTGTTTATAGGGCGGCCCCATTCATCCACAAATTGTAATTTCAACCTGAAACAGAGAACAATTAATCCCCAATTCAGTACTCCCAGAGGTATATTTTATAATGAGGACATAGAAGATGTTGTGACCCGACAGATTTAAAGTGCACTAATAATCATTTACTACACAGGGAGTCTTCGCCCGGCTGGATTCGAACTCCCGTTCTCATGAATGAGAGTCCAGTGCCCTAACAATAAAGCTATCCTGGTCCCATAAAATTATTTCTGATCAAAAATTGCATGCTATAGATAAAATATGGTGTGAATTTTTTCTGAAATATCCGGAAAAGTAGAAGAATTTTTTCTTCTTCTGAAATTGAGTGGGAACCCTGAATGAGTACCAAACATTGGGAATTTCCACTCTTGACTGACCACCCAACTGGAACATTTGCTCCAGAACTTAGTCACAAAAACTGGGATGAGCACAAAGGCTTTTGCCTTTCATAGGCTGCTTCACCATATGGTGTAGAATTGTTTCTTAAAAAAAATTTTTTTTTTTAGTATAAAGATTTAAATGAACTAATTTTAATTCAAATGTTTTGCACTAAGATCATTTAAAGGCATGCATCAACATTTGCTAATAGTTTAAATAAGGAATTTTTAGCTTGGCTTTACATTACAGATTACTACTACCTTTTCTATTTTTTCTAATATTACTTTAAAATTGTAAAAATAACTTTTTCTTTGCTATATTCATCAAAAAAATAAGCGAAATACATAAAGAATAAAACCACATAAATAATACAAAAAAACTTATTGGAAAAGTCGCATCAGGCACTGTTTTTCACTGCGTTGTAGTTCAGGCATAAAAGCAAAGCATTCTTACAACAGCCCATTGTATGCCAACAGGGTGATGAAGGTTAGGACTCAACAATTTAATGACAACCACAGACCTTTCAACTTCTCTGCCTTTAGTCTGAGATTTTTCTTAAATATTTATAGTGCTAACAGATGTGTTTTAGCATTTCATTTAAAAAAGATTTTGACCAACACTTTATGTTAATAGTTGAAAGGTATATATATATTATGTAAAATATTGGAGAAATTTAAGGACCTATGTTTACTTTAATATTTAACTACCACCTTAAATAACAGCAAGCGCTACAACTTTTAAGTTGGCAGCTCTGCAATTGCATGATTATGACAGTGAAGCCTTATTTACTTATCAGTTGAACTGCAACCCATGGATCTAAAACTTAAAGCCTACACTGAAAATGAAACACGAGTTTTTGACAATAACATTTCAAAGTGTTTAGTCGTTGAGTTATTGCTGCTCCCTTAACATTAATTTCAAAATTAGTCTAGAGTCAGCCTGCTTGATTCTTGCAATTTTATGATTGCAGTTAGTTTTTATTAATATTTCCATATTAGAGAACCTGTACTATTAGAAAATGGTGGTATAAGTCATAAATTTTTTTTGTCACAAAAATCTCACTTCAACAGAGCCCCGTTAACCGGAAACCTAACTGCAAAAAAAAAAAAAAAAATTTTAAACTTACTGCGTTTTTATTTAAGAATCGAAAACTGGAAAAATTTTAAAATTGATCCTGGAGAAAATTTTGAAATAAAAATGAATTACCTATAATTTTTTTGCGAAACTTGCATGATTCTTTTCTGAATCTTCATAAATAAAATGAATGATTAATACAGTGTTCTATTCAATTAAAAAGGAAAACTATTACAAAAGGTTATTATAGTACAAATGTTGAGCACTCAAAAGTTTTTTTTTTCATAGAAGATTCACAATGAAAGACTTCGTGGAATGCAGAAGATTTTGATGCGAAATCATTCAGTCTTGAAAATGAAAAAATAGTGAAATATCTTTACAGGGTTATTCATAATTCCCTCCGGGGTTTCGAAGCGATAAAATAAAATAAAAAAAAGAAGACGAATATGGCAAAAATGAACATTTGAAATTATTTCGAAAGTATTCAAGTTTTAGTTTAAGCAGTTGTCGGTAGATGGCAGTAACATGTACCACTGAAACAAGATGTAGTAAAGAAAAATGGCCCTTATAGGCTAAGGGAATTATGAATAACCCCGTATTGTAGTCTTTCAAAAGACTGGTGGTTGCCAATATAATTACCTTTTATTTATGATATTATGAGACTCCTTTACGTCAACTTCGCAGAATGTCTGAAATCAAACCACTTTTTGAAAAGCCAAACACGAGAGTTCTGTTAATCATTCAGTGAATGATGGTTTTTTTCTTAATCTCCTTAGTTGAGACACGTTACGTAATTACGTGAAACCTACAGGAATAGACCACCTCCATTTACGAGCGCTTCAAAAGCTCTCTCCTCTCATCTTCGCAATATACCTTTACGGGCCCACTGTGACCCCCCTAATTGGCCTATAAAAATTATCTTCAGCAGCCTTTTTTGGGTCATAGACCCCCACTATGGGTCCGAGTTTGAAAATTATACCTTGCTATTAAAGGGAGCTAGGGGGTCTTGAAATTTGAACCTTTCTCAAGCCATTTTATTTTTTTATTCTTTTTTTTATTATTCCATTACGCTTTCATTGCTGAACTTCACGCACAGAAGACACTCCATGCATGCTAGAATATCCAAAATGTAACAATAGAAGTCGAGAAAGAGCAAATAAACTGATTTTCCTGGATTTTACAGTTTTTCCCATTTTCACAATTAAAAAAAAATTTCCTACATGCAGGAACCTCCAGAATATCGAAAAACACATAAAAAAATAATATAATTTAAAATAAACAAAAAAAAAAGAAAATATTCTGAAAATTTTACTGTCCCTGGGATTTGAACCCAGGACCCCTCCTCCGGCAGCGATCTTGCTTGTCTGGTGGCCTGCCTTCCAGTTCACGGTGATACGTAAAGCCTACCTCAGTTTCGCTTCAAAAGCTCTCTCCTCTCATCTTCGCAATATACTTTTAGGGGTCCACTGCGACCCCCCTAATTGTCCTATAAAAATTATCTTCAGCAGCCATGTTTGGACCAAAGTCCCCTACATAGGGTCCGAGTTTGAAAATTATACCTTGCTATTAAAGGGAGCTAGGGGGTCTTGAAATTTGAACCTCTCTCGAGCCATTTTATTTCTTTATTCTTTTTTTATTATTATTCCATTACGCTTTCTTTGCTGGACTTAACACACAGAAAACACCCCATGCATGCTGGAATATCCAAAATGTTACAATAGAAGTCGAGAAAGAGCAAATAAACTGATTTTCCTGGATTTTACAGTTTTTTCTCATCTTCCCAATTAAAAAAAATTTTCCTACATGCAGGAATCTCCAGAATATCGAAAAACACATAAAAAAAATAATGTAATTTAAAATAAACGAAAAAAAATAAATAAAATTTTTTGAAAATTTGACCGTCCCAGGGATTTGAACCCAGGACCCCTCCCTCCGGCAGCGAACTTGCTTGTCTGGTGGCTTACCTTTCAGTTCACGGTGATACGTGAAGCTTACCACAGTTTCGCTTCAAAAGCTCTCTCCTCTCTTCTTCGCAATATACGTTTAGGGGTTCACTACGACCCCCCTAATTGGCCTATAAAAATTATCTTCAGCTGCCTTGTTAGGACCATACACCCCTACTTAGGGTCCGAGTTTGAAAATTATACCTTGATATTAAAGGGAGCTAGGGGGTCTTGAAATTTGAACCTTTCTCGAGCCATTTTATTTTTTTATTCTTTTCTTTTATTATTCCATTACGCTTTCTTTGCTGGACTTCACACACAGAAAACCCCCCTTGCATGCTAGAATATCCAAAATGTTACAATAGGAAGAGAAAAAGAGCAAATAAACTGATTTTCCTGGATTTTTCGTTTTTTCCCATTTTCCCAATAAAAAATTTTTTTTCCTTCAGGCAGGAACCTCCAGAATATCGAAAAACACAAAAAATAATATAATTAAAAATAAACAAAAAAAAAGAAAATATTTTGAAAATTTGACTGTCCCTGGGATTTGAACCCAGGACCCCTCCCTCCGGCAGCGAACTTGCTTGTCTGGTGGCCTACCATCCAGTCCACAATGATACGTGAAGCTTACCACAGTTTCGCTTCAAAAGCTCTCTCCTCTCTTCTTCGCAATATACGTTTAGGGGTTCACTACGACCCCCCTAATGGGCCTATAAAAATTATCTTCAGCAGGCTTGTTCGGATCGTAGTCCCTTACTTAGGGTCCGAGTTTGAAAATTATACCTCGATATTAAAGGGAGCTAGGGGGTCTTGAAATTTGAACCTTTCACGAGCCATTTTATTTCTTTATTCTTTTTTTATTATTTTTCCATTACGCTTTCTTTGCAGGACTTCACACACAGAAAACACCCCATGCATGCTGGAATATTCAAAATGCTACAATAGAAGTTTAAAAATAGCAAATAAACTGATTTTCCTGGATTTTTCTAGTTTTTTTCCCATTTTCCCAATAAAATTTTTTTCCGACATGCAGGAACCTTCAGAATATCGAAAAATACATAAAAAAATAATATAATTTAAAATAAACGAAAAAAAATAAATAAAATTTTTTGAAAATTTGACCGTCCCTGGGATTCGATCCCAGGACCCCTCCCTTCTGCAGCGAACTTTTGTCTGGTGGCCTACCTTCCAGTCCACGGTGGTACGTGAAGCCTATCACAGTTTCGCTTCAAAAGATCTGTCCTCTCATATTCGCAATATACCTTTAGGGGCCCTCTGTGACCCCCCTAATTGGCCTATAAAAATTATCTTCAGCAACCTTGCTTGGACCATAGACCCCTACTAAGGGTCCTAGTTTGAAAATTAAACCTTGATATTAAAGGGAGCTAGGTTGTCTGGAAATTTTTACCTTTCTCGAGCCATTTTTTTTCTATTCTTTTCTTTTATTGTTCCATTACGCTTTCTTTGCTGGAGTTCACATACAGAAAACACCCCATGCATGCTAGAGTATCTAAAATGTTTCAACAGAAGTCGAAAAAGTGCAAATAAACTGATTTTCCAGGATTTTTCTTGTTTTTTCCCATTTTCCCAGTAAAAAAATTTTTTTCCTTCATGCAGAAACCTCCAGAATATCGAAAAACACATAAAAAAATAATATAATTTAAAATAAAAAAAAAAATAAATAAATTTTTTTTTGAAAATTTGACCGTCCCTGGGATTTGAACCCAGGACCCCTCCCTCCTGCAGCGAACTTGCTTGTGTGGTGGTCTACCTTCCAGTCCACGGTGATACGTGAAGCCTACCACAGTTTCGCTTCAAAAGCTCTGTCCTCTCATATTCGCAATATACCTTTAGGGGCAAACTGTGACCTCCCTAATAGGCCTATAAAAATTATCTTCAGCTGCCTTGTTTGGACCATGCACCCCTACTTAGGGTCCGAGTTTGAAAATTATACCTTGATATTAAGGGGAGCTAGGGGGTCTTGTAATTTGAACCTTTCTCAAGCCATTTTGTTTTTTTATTCATTTTTTTTATTATTCCATTACGCTTTCTTTGCTGGACTTTACACACAGAAAACACCCCATGCATGCTGGAGGTTCCAAAATGTTACAATAGAATTCGAAAAAGAGCAAATAAACTGATTTTCCTGTATTTTTCTCGTTTTTTCACATTTTCCCAATAAAAAATTTTTTTTCCTACAGGCAGGAACCTCCAGAATATCGAAAAACTCATAAAAAAATAATATAATTTAAAATAAACAAAAAAAAAATTTTTTTTTTGAAAATTTGACCATCCCTGGGATTTGAACCCAGGACCCCTCCCTCATGCAGCGAATTTGCTTGTCTGGTGGCCTTCCTTCCAGTCCACAAAGATATGTGAAGCCTACCACAGTTTCGCTTCAAAAGCTCTCTCCTCTCATCTTCGCAATATACCTTTAGGGGCCCACTGTAACCCACCTAATTGGCCTATAAAAATTATCTTCAGCAGCCTTGTTTGGACCATAGACCCCTACTTAGGGACCAAGTTTGAAAATTATACCTTGATATAAAAGGGAGCGGGGGTCTTGAAATTTGAACCTTTCTCGAGACATTTTATTTTTTTATTCTTTCTTTTTTATTATTCCATTACGCTTTCTTTGCTGGACTTCACACACTGAAAACACCCCCTGCATGCTAGAATATCCAAAATGCTACAAAAGAAGTGGAAAAAGAGCAATTAAACTGATTTTCCTGGATTTTTCCCATTTTCGCAATAAAATTTTTTTTCCTACATGCAGGAACCTCCAGAATATCAAAAAACACATAAAAAAATAATGTAATTTAAAATAAACAAAAAAAAGAAATTTTTTTGAAAATTTGACCGTCCTTGGAATTCGAACCCAGGACCCCTCCCTCCTGCAGCGAACTTGCTTGTCTGGTGGCCAATCTTCCAGTCCACGGTGATACGTGAAGCCTACCACAGTTTTGCTTCAAAAGCTCTCTCCTCTCATCTTAGCAATATACCTCTAGGGCCCACCTTGACCACCTTAATTGGCCTATAAAAATTATCTTCTGCAGCCTTGTTTGGACCATAGACCCCTACATAGGGTCCGAGTTTGAAAATTATACCTTGATATTAAAGGGAGCTAGGGGGTCTTGAAATTTGAACCTTTCTCGAGCCATTTTATTTTTTTATTCTTTTTTTTTATTATTCCATTACGCTTTCTTTGCTGAACTTCACTCACAGAAAACCTTTGCTTTATTTTATAACCGTTGTTGAACAGCTGACCTATTTTTGGGTTTTCACTAATAATTATTTTGAGACACCTCTCTGGTTTCTATCGGTAATAAATAGCTTTCAGTCTCTAATAGTGATTGGTCAGCTTTAGATATTGTTTTCCTTTGGCCCTGGCTTTAATATTAATTTGAGATTCCAAATGAGCGTCTTTTATTTTTCACTTATTAATAGAGTCTTAAAAATATATATTAAGGGTAGTCTTTGCGAAACATCAAGTTTATGTTGAATTCTGAGTTTCATACGGGAAAAAGAATTCCTATATTAATTACATTGTATTTTGTTATTTCAGAAATGAAAGAGCATAGTTCCAGGAGTCATACTATATTCCAGATCGTGATTAAACAAGAAAACTTGGAATATATAAATTTATAAATTTATTTGGAAATATGGTGCTTATATTCAACACAAATTATTAAAACAATAATAGTTTTCAATGCAAAATGTGTATTTAATAAGCTTTTGCTAATTTTAAATGCTGATTTTAAACAACGTTTTATAAACTCGATGACTTAATCAAGTATCATTTGGCTTTGGTTAAATTTCATAGCATTTTTTACTAGCGCGTGAGATGTTTTAAATCACATTTATAATTCTGCATGCTTATATACAATTTTGAAGGTACTTTGCATTCAATGTCACCATTTTGTTAAAAATAATTGTTAAATGCCGTTACTCAATTTATAAGTTAAAAAATTTTTGCATTTACGAACTCATTCACTGATTTGACTTATCACTAAAATATTCTTTAACCACTGTATTATAAACAAATGCTTTTTATTGTTAACTTGTTGTTCATTCACCAATTCGGAGAGTATCATGATTTGTGGTGAAATAACCGCCAAGTCATAGCAACTTCAGCAAGAAACTAAAAAAAAAAAACATACAGAAAACTATCACAATAGATCACGATACGGAAAGATACCCACCTATTCACTGATACAGTGATTGGTTTATTTTTTTTATTCCTCATATTACTTTATTCACTCGCTATATCTAAAATTGTTCTGAAAAAATATTTATGAAGTATACCATCTTAAAAATAGCCTTTTTAAAAATAAACCAAGAATGACCTCGTTTAATTTGAGTAAATGTTTTTAATTTTATTGAATAATATTAAAAAAAAATTAAGAATTGTAAGATATAAATTTTTTTCACACAAGTCTAAAGAATGTAAATTTCTTATGGCGAAATACAAAATTTTAAAGAAACCAGTTGAATAGATTTGATTTCTCAGGAACTATTCAACCCAATTTTAAATTATAATGCCTATTATAAATAAAATTTTAAAAAATAATAAATATTGACAAAAAGTTATTTTCTGAAATGGAAAAGAATTTTAAAATTGTGTGCTTTTCAATTCGCTTAAAAACTCCTCGAGATATGACGAAAAACCTGGAAAAGTAAATGTACATTTTGGGGTTCGAACTGAGGATCGCTCTCTTGATCAAACTACGGGAATCATATTTCCCAGATAGCGACTATCCCCTATATTTGAGCCGTGTTGGCTCAAGAGATAAAGCACTCGCTTCCCAATGAGGTGACCCTGGTCCGATCCCAGGCCGATTTGAATTTCGCACCCGGCTCGCGCCAACCACTGTGCTGACATAAAATATTCTCAGTACTAGATAGAGTTAGAGGTCTTGGGTTAGAGTCCCTTTGCCATCACGCTATACGTGGAGGGTTTTCGTGGTTTTCCTTTCCATCTAACGCAAATGCGGGTTAGTTCCATCAATAAGGTCTCCATGAAGGCAAATTTCTCCAAATACTTGATCCAGGAGTTCCCTTGTCTTCTGGATTGGATTCAAAATGACAAGGCTACGGAATTGAACATGAGTAGCCGTAAACTCTAAATTGGGACGGCTGTTCAACGAGGGTTATATATATATATATATATATATATATATATATATATATATATATATATATATATATATATATATATATATATATATATATATATATATATATATATATATATAAATAAATATCCTCTCTATTTTCGGATTCAAATAAGTGAATTTGTTGAAAAATATATTTATCCTAAGACGTCCAGTATATTAAGATATCATATTCGTTTATCGTGAGATGTAAGGAAAAAGTTTAGTAAATATATAATATTTTCTATTATTTTATTTAATAATAGTTAAAAAAATATTTTAAAGGGTAAGATAGACAATTTTTATATCATTTTTAAGAATATAATTTTACATAGCAAAATACAAAAATTTTAGCGATATCGGTCGAGTAGATCCTGAATAACCAAATTTTAGAAAAGTCGCATTTTTAAAATAAGTTTTCCCAGGAACTATTCGACCAATTTCGTTCACCTTTTTTCATTTTATCCATCACATCACATGTTTATTTAGAGAAAGTATGTTATTGTGTCTGGTTTCGTAAACAAATAGTATCGTCTGCACGAATAAATTTGTATATTTAAGATCAAGATCTCAAATCATAAGTGACTAATAGTGCGCGAAAATTCGATTATTAAATCAAAAGTTATTCTGGATGTTCACTTTTTTTGTCCTCCGTACATTCTCTTCATATCAGTTTTCAATTTTATTTAGCAAATCAATGTGTACAGTTAACTGCTCATACAGTCCCGCTCCAAATTATTCGACGTACTGTAAAATTCTATGTAAAATCTTAATTATCAGATGACTACAGCTTTATTGTTATGTGACCGGTTTGCACTTGTTTACGTGAGTGTATCAATGGGTTAACATTGTAATGCAATACGTTGAAATTAAATAAAATCTCCTGAACCCATTACATGTATGTTTAAATATAAAAGTATTGCATATAAACTCTTATTGTGATGTTGTGTGGTCAATTTGGCGACAGGGTGAGCTATACTTATTGCAATACTGGTGTTTTCACATTTTGTCGACAAGATGGCGACATAAATAAACAGTTTGTTTTGATTGATTCACGTAAGTTTACCAACAAATAACGTGTGCCTGTTGTGAATCCTTATGCAGGAAGTTAAATCTTGGATTAATCTAATTACCAAGTGAGTAATTTAATCATTTACACTGTGTTTTGAGCTTTTCTGGTACTCTTTCTAAACTTGTTTTGAAACTGATGTGTTTGGGGGACCAGCCCCATATTGACTTTTTGATGTTGAATTTGAACTTAGTATTTTTGTATTGAAATTGAGATTGCTTGAGGGACCAGTCCCATACTGACATTTTGTGATTTCCTTCGGACTTTTAGGGTCCTTTTTGGACTTTAACTTTTTCCTGATTTGCTTACTATTTGAACTTCTGTTTTTTTTTTATTTTTCATTTTTTTTTGGATCCCTTGTGGTCTTTAGTTTTTCTTGATGTTTTTAGTTTAATGATTTTAGGTAAATTTTTTAACTACTCAACAATTGCTTTTACTTATCTTAGCCTTACTCAATATTATTTTTGGGTGATTTTAACCCTACTTTGCTCCTTTGGACTTTGATTTTACTCATTCTTGTGTTTTTTTAACTTTTATTGTATTTTTATGTTCTTTTAATCTTTTAATTGGTTCGATCAATTTTAACTGTCTCCTTGACTGATTTGATTGTATTACTGTATTTTATTGACTTTGTCGCAAGTGGTAATTCGTGTTAACTGTTTCCTGATTTTACTTATACATTTTCACTTGTATTTACCTTGTCTGATTTAAGTATATATATATATATATATATATATATATATATATATATATATATATATATATATATATATATATATATATATATATATATATATATATATATATATATATATATATATATATATATATATATATATATATATATATATAGATATATTTATATATATATAGATATATTTATATATATATATATATATATATATATATATATATATATATATATATATATATATATATATATATATGTATATATATATGTATATATATATATATATATATATATATATATATATATATATATATATATATATATATATATATATATATATCTATATATATATATATATATATATATATATATATATATATATATATATATATATATATATATATATATATATATATATATATATATTAATATTGTGGGGTGATCTGTGCGGTGTTACATACGGGGGGTGGTTGACGTGATGGCAGCCTGGTAATTTCTGACCATGGCCGAAAATGGAGAACAGGAACTGGGGGAGGCGGTCGTGGATGACTCTCTGCTTCCGCCTACTATTGCCCCTGCTCTGGAGTTGCAGAATAGGATTCACGCTTTACTATATAAAGAGAACTACAGACTTACTAGGGACGACAGGGATATCATTTTGAGTACTTTGTCAGAGCTTGTGGCACTTGTTTCGGAACAGGATACCCGTATTGCGCTGTTGAAGGCCAAGCTTGAGACATTTCGTGACCTTGACGAAACAGTCCTGGACCCAATCATTGAGGGAAACAGCAAAAGTAACGAAATTACCAGTAGGTCTTATGCTGAAATTGTCAAGAGGAGCAAAAGAAGACCACTGATCAATAGTAATCAGACCAAAGAACACATTGTGATTATTAGGCCGACAGATGAGGGAGGCACATCAGAAAGAACAAGATCGGAACTTGTACACGAGCTGAATTCCAGCTAGAATGCGCATCGGGATAAAACGTATAGCCAACATTAATCATGGGGGAGTGCTAATCCAGACTGACACTGCTGAGGACTTGGAGATACTAAATGATGAGATCAAGCTTCAAAAACTAAATGAGAAATTCACAGTAGAACCACCAAGGTTGAAAAATCCAACCATAATCGTATTTGGAGTTGAAGAAGAAATAGAGGAGCAGGACTTAATCGACTGCTTAACAAGCCAGAATTTCGAATTGGAGGGTGAAGAATTAAAGTCAGGACCTCACATAGACCGAAGGGTGGTAGGAGAAATTGGATTCTGGAGGTGACACTCACTGCCTTCAACAGATTAAAATACAGACACAAATTGAACATTCGGTGGAGAAGGTATGGCTTTGAAGAGTCACTGAGCGTGAGACAATGCTACAGATGTGGAGCAATTGGTCACCTGGCAAAGTTCTGTAAAGCAAACAGAATTTGTAGGAATTGCTCGTCAACGGAACATGCGGGAGGTGAATGCCACGACGATCTGTTCTGTACACTACACATTGGGACAAAGCAAATAAGAAATTTCGACTTGACCTGGATGTGAACCATTCTCCGTTTGATAAGACGTGTGGTCAATATTCAAGAGCGTTTAACAGTTTCTTTATGTTCTTTTGTTTTTATTAGTTATTAACTGTTATTTTGTTTCTATATATACTTCTCTTTCATTTAAACTCACTATACAAAAAGGCATTATCATTTTTACTGTATCATTTCTAAAATTGAGTGGCGCACAAAAATGGTACAGTGTTTGAGAATAACTGGCTTAGAACCTTAGGCGTGTTGTTAAAGTACATTTTTCTTTCATTTGCTAAACATAATTGCTTTCTTCTTTTTGTTTGTTGAAACTTGAAGAAATATTGCAGAAGCACTGAATGTGTTCAAAGGTTATTCCCGTAATGAACGCTTTTCCAGAATTATTGTGAAAAATGAAGGTCTATTGGGTGTCACAGGTTAAGGGAGATTGGAAAGAACAACAGATTATAGGGGTAACTTGCATAAGTAGTATAATGTAAAAAATAAGTTATTATGTATTTCAAAGGAGCATAATTCTCAAAAGCAAAAAGGAAAATAATGTATATATATATAGCTTGTAGGCAAAATTTAGTACCAAACTTTAAATATAAATCTTTTTTTTTGTCCTTCTTTATTAGTAACTGAGAGATAAAACGAGAATAATTCTAAATATCATTGTTGTTTTTCCTCAATGCAGGTTGCTTAATTAAAAAGCCTTGATTGTTCAAACATAACTTTTGTTTTAAAATTTTTTGCTTTGTCTGTAGCTACCACTACAGAAATGCAATTCCAATTTACTAGTATATAAAGACACTCGATTATATGGTGGGGTACCTTTTCATGGATGAAAGTTGACTCTCCCCACAGGTCTATCAAATCAATAGGTGTAATTTAATTATGAATATTAATTGAAGGATAAGAATTCACAAGTTTTATGTTTTAAGTTTTTTTTTTCCATCAAGCAATAGTATATTCTTAATTATGATCTTAGAAACTGTTAAAAAATAGAATTTTTAAATTTCTTTCTTGAGTTTTAAAAAACATTTGTGTGTTCTGTGTACAGGATGTTTGCTCAATCTCCAACTAAATATGAATAACTTTGTCACAAGAGGGTTTAGAGCAACGGCCAATAGGAGGGAAGATTTTTTCAAAAATTCCAAACTGTAGGTCAATGACCTATCCAGCGTCCCTTATCTTTCTCCTGTTAGGAAATCTATGATTAAACCTAACTAACCACCTTTTATGTTCCTTGCTTCCTATTCGTCGTCATCCTTTCACCCTTCCCTCCTATTGGCCGTTGCTCTAAACCCTCTTGTGACGTCACCTTTCTCTATATACATTTACTCTGTTTTCTCTCTTTTCTTTCTATTGCACTGATGAAGGTTGCCCCTTGAGCATCCGAAACAGCTGTCTGTATTTTATAAATATTTTTGAGCTCTTTAACGTTGTTTGCCTTAGTTTTGCACTATTTTCCTGTTTTAGGCTACCAAAAGCAACTATTTTGTTCAATTTTTTCTGTGGCAACCCTGTAAGTGGTCGAATAGTCCTGGAAAAATTGAATTTTAAAAATGCAACCTATGGACGTATGCTTCTTACATACTCTAATTTCAGGAATTTTTTCTATCGTGTAAAATTTGTTTTGCATACAATTTTAACCAAATTCATCTTAATTGATTATTTAATAGATTTGTACCGCCTGACCGGAGACCCGATTCGTGAGCAGGAAGCTATACAAACTCACAGCAACTTCTCGCAGCTTCTGCTGAAAGATCACTTCCAGGCATCTCAACTGCCAGAGCACAATTTGATACAGGTATTTTAACAAGCATTTATTGTATCCCAGCAATGGAGTCCCCATGTTTTGTGGTTTTCTTCTTTTTGTGCAGGTTAGTTCCCTCAAAAACAGGGTGGCCACCCACCTGGAAAACCTGGAATTAACAGGGAATTTTTTTATACTGGAAAAAACCTGGAAAAATCAAGGAATTTTAAAGAAAAGCTGGAAATCTTTGATAATTTTTTTAATTTCACTAATTTAAATTATTTCTTCCATTACACCCACTTTTTTAGACGGAAATGTATCTCGAAACAGTTGAAATATCATCAACTTAGCGATACTTTGCTTGTATCAAAACTTGCTCCGTTATAGAACTGTTAAACTAGAATGCCACATAAAATTCTCCCGCTGTTGCTATTTTATTTATTTGTTTGCCATAGTTGTGAATTGAATAATAAAAGAAAATCCCATCCTTATGCAATTTCTATGAATAAAGAAGAGTAATTTATTTATTTCAGTGGTTTGAAGGTGACCCACCTTTGATGCCTATACAGCCGCAAGTTCAAACAACTTCATCTCTGCTGTAAAACTGTCTTCTTTGTCACATGGTATTGTGTTTTGAAGGTACATTGTGTGTATGTAAGGTAGATTGTGTGTATAGACAGTTTTTATTTTTCTCTTTGTTCTTAATGCATTTCTTTTCTTATAATAACGACAAAACTCAGTTTTGTTTCTTTATTGTACCAAAGTCAGGGTATCCATGCACCTGTAAAGTCATGAATTTTGGCATTGAACAAAATTTGTCATGAAATGTCATGATTTTAACTATTTTAAAGAAAAAAAAATCACAGAAAGTCATGGATTTAGGTCACCGAAGAATTTTTTTTTTAAAATGGAATCCTCCCCCAATTCCATGGTGTTCCCAATATCTAAATTTGTAACAAAATCCCCACTAACAGTCATATTTTATTAAAATATAAAATGTTTTTTATCATGTTCTTTCAAAAAATGAAGGAAAGCACATCATTTCTAGAAGGAAGTATCTTTTAAACTTCAGAATTAATGTTTTTATTTTATCAATTTAAAATTCTAGCTGAAGAAAGCCAGTCATTGGCAATTTTTTTCATATTCTGAAATGAGAATAGAAAAATCAGGAGTATTTCTTTTCTATATAAGTTGAACAGGAAAAGTATCTTTAGAATCTGCAGAAAAAAAAATTTTTTCAGCTATTTTATTGCTCTTTCTTTACTCTGTTTTTTTAAATTTAAAATCAATAAATATGAGGATGTAGAGTATTGTTATACCTATCATTTCAATTAATGTTATTTTAATGCTTTTTAAATTTATTGTTGTGTTTTGTTTGGAGAAAATAGTAACTTCGTAAAGTCATGGAAATTCATAAAAAGTCATGCATTTGAAAATCTAAAATGTGGCAGATACCCTGTATAAATTTGAATACTTAATGTACACAGGAGACTTCTCTTCCTATTTTCTACTTTATATAAGTCAGCCTTTTGTACCCTTAAATAGAAATGAAATTTCGGGAGTTGACATTTGAGCGCAACACTTGACATACAATATTTACCTAATCTGTAGGATAAGTACAAACACGAGAAAAGTAATGAAATCAATGCACATTGAGACCTGAGATAAATTCTTCAAACAGATAAAATGTAGTGAGAAGTTGACAGGAACAGTACATCAGGAAACTGAACATTATCTATTAAGAACAAAAACTATGTATGAATTATAATTGAAGGTGACGCTGGAAAATCTTTGAGTTATTTGTTTAAATTATTGTTATAAATTATTCTTTGTATTTAACTCATCTATTTTGTAAAAACAAATTTTATGTGACATCTACATGGAATTCAATTGACTTATACATTAAACACACAATAATTGTTCTTAATACATTTCTTTTCTTGTAATAATGATGAAACTCAGTTTTGTTTCTTTATTGTATACCAATTTTTTTTTATTTAATATAAAATTGTTAGCCCTATTCTTTGTATTTAACTCATGTATTTTGGAAAAACAAATTTTATGGGACATCTGCACTGAATTCTATCGACATTAAATACACACAATAATCTACCATTTTGAATTTAAAAAGAATTTGGTATTTTTATTCGCTTATTGATCTTGAATTTTATGACATGGAAAAAAAGGAATTTTTAGCATTTGTGTAATGATAGTAACATTGTAAATGAAATCCATGCTTATTTATTGCCTGTGTTTATGTTATATTATGTTATCTTCACTAGCAATAAATACTGAAGATAACGTCAGAGATCACTCTGTTCAATTCTTTGGAGGCATCACTGAAATATGTTTGGGTGTCATAATGTTAGAGATGCAAGTAGAGGCAATTTATATACACTCTCTGGTCAAAAGTATCCAAACACCCAGTGGTATGGTAGGGTGCGTAGCATTTTTAAAAAATGCTTAAAAGTGCTTATTTTCAACTTTCGTAATTTAAAAGCCCTTAAAGGTGCTTTTTTCATGGGGTGTTTTTAAAAAGTGCTTAATTTTCCCCTTTCGAAAATGATTACTTTTCTTCCTTTACCATGTCGATTTTTGCCACGTACTATGCAAAAGCTTGGTTTTCACATTGTTCCATTCAAAGTTTTCGCACTTCATTCAACCACAATGCATTTCGGCTTACCTTTGGTCCGTAGCGTGTGAAAGCACCAATCATATTACATGTTTGATGAAATACTTAGTCCGCATGTGCGTCTCCTGAGCTTGTGTTCTGTGAGATTATTGCACTCTCCACTGCAACTCTGCTGCATTTTGCAAGATATTTCCAATTTCAGGCTTCATTTTTCGGTGTCTTGGGATATTCATCCACTTTTAGATGCACCTGGATAATTTTTTAAAAAAAATTTTTTCGCACATTCGCTGTATAAAGCAACTACTTCAATTACTCCTATCTGGCGCAGTTTTTATTATTATTTTTTAAATTCTAAAGCAATAATTTCGTTATCAGTTTAAAATTGTTTCAAACGCTTTGTTTAATTTTTTAAAAATATTTAAGCTATAGCAAAAGTGGCACTAGACCTAGTATATATTTCGGACATTTACCAAAGGTCTAGTCATACTAGGTCTGGTTAAGTGCCATTGCTTGGTATACATTTGCCCGGTATATTCTACACTGATGTTTTTTTAAGGTCAAGTGCCATTACTTGGTATACATTTGCCCGGTATACCCTACACTGATGTTTTTTTAAAGTCAAGTGCCATTACCCGGTATATATTTGCTCGATACTCCAAACACTGATGTTTGTTCTAATCTATCGTCAGTAAGTATTAAAATATCGAATAAATGTAATTCCACGAATAAATTAATATCAAATCGGATGTAATAAATATTTCGGACATTCACCAAAGCGACTAATTTGATTGTCAACATTCACCGGTGAAAGTCAACAACCACCGATTTCGGTCATTCACAGTAACATGCACATCATTTACATAAATAACCTCATCAGGACGATTATTTCATACTTTGCCTAAATAGCATCCGGCATTTCAAAAAATAAAAATAATTGGTTTTGTTGGCGATGATCGCGTAAGGCGATAAAGAATCATGCATAGTACAGGTAAGGAAGATATTAACCTCGAAGGAAAAGTGGATGAATGCCCCAAGGAACCTCATTTTTCACCCTCTGAAATTGAACCAAAAAATCTATTGATCTTTTTATGGTGGCTAATATAATCAAGAAAATAGTTCTTTTTGTCAGAAACTGGTTATTTTATCATGATCATCTAAAGTCTTTGAAAATTTGTTAATGTATATAGTGCTTAAAATATTTTTTGAGTTCTTAAAAGGTACTTAAAAGGTGCTTATTTTTTGTTGAAAGATTTGGCTACGCTCCTTGGGATACTTTTGACCAGATAGTGTCTCTGAGATGATGTGGTCACAGAGATCCTTATTATAATATAGAATAAATTGTTTTGTAATAATAAGCATCCCCAACTCATATTCTTAATAATATGGGTGGAGGATGGCCCTGAGTGCTGGACTCGACAGGTTTCACTCTACATTATTTAACAATAAAATAAGAAATCCAAAACTATGTACAATATTCAAAATCGACCAGAGAAATAATGAAACATTTCTCACATTTGTGACATTTTACAACAAAGAAGTTTATATTGTATTTTATTTTTATTTCCCTTGTATTTTTTTTTTCTCTCAGATTTTATTATTGACTATTTATCTGTATTATTTATTATAATATGATTCGACAAAATTCTAACCCAACAAGAATGAGCAGGCAGCATAATATTTCTTTTTGGAAGTACTATTCGCTGGTATTCCCTATGCTTTTTTAATAAAATGTTTTTAATGACAACCCAATGAAAGCAAAATTATTGCTTCTTGAAAAAATAGATTTATTGAATAAAGGAATTTTTGCTTTTTTTTGGATATCAACTCAATATTATTTATTAAAAAAAATATATAGATATTTTTTTTTTTTGTACAGTTTTCATCGACTAAAGCAGTGTTTCCCAAACTTATGACTTTTGTGTACCCTTTCTAAATTTTTCTTAACGCTGTGTACCACTAATAAAATAATAAATGTATTTTTTATTGTAAAAAAAATTCCCAAAAGTTAAAAAATCAGAACTGGCTGTTGACACCACTCATTATTAACTGTTAACTCTGCAAAAAATAGACAATAGAAAAATACGTCATCGTAAAATTTCATGGCTAGCTTTGTTTTTCAACAAAATTTTCGTTTGTTGCAAGATATTTCGCATAAGAATGCGTACCCCCGCTAAACTGTTACCGTACCCCAGGGGGTGCGCATACTACACTTTGGAAAACACTGGACTAAAGCATGTTATCATACTTTGCCTGAAGAGCATATGTCATTGTATACAATGCGTAGGTGAAGTACATTGTAATAATTGTCTATACTTTGCCTAAAAATGCTGACCACTTTGCTGGTAACGTGTGTGAAAAGTAGAGTATGGCAGTGTCCCCGTCATCCGAGTTAAAGTGAGCTCGGATGACCGAAAAACTCAGTTGAAGCGAAGAGTATAAAAGAGGAAAGAAAAAAAGTAGATGTAAATGTAATATATATTACAAATACAAAATATATTACAAATACAAAATTTATACGACTACACCACATACTATTATTCATATTATGATTAAAAAGCTTATTTAAAAGAACTTCAAGAGCACACTTTACTAGAATGAAAGAGTTTTTACTTAAAAAAGCCCTTAATCGTTTTTTGTTTTACATGACACTTTTCTGCAGCAATGCTTTTCCAATTTTTAGGGATAACAACATAGCTGCCAACTCTACTGGATTTTCCTGAAGACTACTGGATTTTGCCAGTTTCTCTTGGTCTACTGGTTTAATTGAAATTCTCCTGTTTTTTGTACATTTTAGAAAATTTTCTAAAATTGAGTAAATTTCCTAAAAAAAAAAATCCCTATTGAAATTGAATTTTTTGTACATTATTGCTTGCTTGCTTGAATATTTAAATAAGTATTGCTAATATATAATAAAACGAGACTCATTTATTGAAATCAATTTAAAACTTTTTTTATTCTGAAATGTTCACAGAAATGCCAATTTGCTCCGGACAGCAAATATATATTTTAAAGTGATAGTTTATCAATTGTGATTCTTGGTTTAATAAATTCAATTTAATAGATTTTAATTAAACACTATTTAAAAATAATTCGTGGGGTTATATAATTCAACATTTTATGGTACTTATGCCTACTATGGTACTTTAAAAAGCAATCAAAATTAGTCAAATATTTTCAAAATTCACTTTGTAGTTATTTACCGTTTTTTTAAAAATTATATTGGCTTGTCCGGAGCAGTTGGCATCTCTGTGTTCAGTTTATTTTTATTCAGAACTCTCTTTTAAAATTAATTAAAACAATTTTTTTTAAACTGCTTTTGATTAACTAAATGCCTACTAATATTCGAAATCATGAGTAAACGTAATACATTTCAAGTATGTTTAATGTCAATCATAACAGGAAAATATTGCTGTTTTTCTATTTTGATGACTATAAATATCCCTAAAATTCCCTGTATGTGTAAAATATTTAGTACATTATTCAACAATTATCATGAAATTTATATTATTTCATAATATCTACTGGATTTTTTCCTATCCATGTTGGCAGCTCTGGATAACAAGAAGGCTGGTGTCGCCTCTTCTTGTTCTGTATATTCAAAAGTCCATCTGTGTGTGAGAGAAATGTTGATTTTCATTGTCTTCTTCATCTTTGCTAGATTCATTTACAATATTAACGATCGGTTGTTGGATTTCGTTTTCCCGAGTGTCCGGAAGATAAATATCAGAATTTTTTTTTCCGGCTGTAGTTTTAAATATAAACTGGAGCAACAAAAAAAAAATCCTTGAAATATTTGATAGCTCGGTTAATCGGGACTCTATTGTATTGTGAAATGTGCAAAAAAAGAAATTTACAATCATGAAATTCACTAAGTGAAATCCTTTGCTTTCAAATAATTCACGTTTAAAAATATCTTGAAGTAAATTTTTTTGAGAATGAATAAAAAAGGAAATTTTAATTCATGTATGCAAAAATAGAATCTCAGTATTATATCATAGAAATATTCATTCTATTCTAAGATGATTATAGTTAAGTTTGCTTAAATAAAAAGTTATTTCCAAGGTATATTAAAAAGAAAAGAAAGATCAAAAAATTTTTTTTCCTTCTTATTATTGAAAGTTGTCTTTCTGTCTTGATTATTGAAAGTTGTTTTCTGTTTGAAGAAACCTATTTTATTCTGAGCAATTTGAGTATTAGGTATACCTCAAACAACTTCCCAAGTGGAGTCCACTCACCCAAAACAGAGAACAGTATTTTTTTTAAAAAATTAGAATCATCTGCATTATTTTGTTTTAAGTTATTTCTTCAAAATTGTTACTCTGTTTTTCTCAATTAAAAAATTTTTTTTCTTGATATATCGACTTCTAAAAAACCTATTAAGTTATAACATGGTACTAAATGGTTTAAGTATAGCCTATTGCTTAAATTTATGCGAGCACTTGAATATCAGTTAATATTTTTTTCTTTTTGGTCTAATAAAAAGAAATTTTCTACAAAAATTCAAGAACTTGGTTTTTTATTTTTATTTTTTTAATTTAAATTTTTTTAGAAATTTTTTTTGAGCTATATGGATTTAAAAGAGAACATATTTGAGACAATGAAAAAAATTGGAAAATATGACAACCAAAGCTGACGTCTTCAGGGGGTACCAGGTGCGGATGTCGTAAAAGCAAAATCTTTTCTATCGAGAAAGCAAGACAAAAGTCAAAAATTACTTTTTCTGTACCCCAAAGGTTTTGCCAAGGACCAGGAAAAGAATAGATTGCATAAAATATAATAAAACACAGAAGAGTACACTATAAAATACAATTTAAAATACAGAAGCATATACAGTAGAATAAAAACAAGACAAATACAAAAGAAAAGTAAGAACGAGAGCTTACTTGAAATGAAAAAACAATCCAATAGCTAAATATTAACCAATGGAACATATTTGACTGCTTATTAAAAATTATTTCGAATCATTTATATTATTTTTTAATGTCTTTCATTGTGCACACAAGACGTCGTAGTGTCTATTTTTTTTTCTCTTTCAAATTTTAGTAGTATAAAACATTAAATTATAAGAGTGCTTGCATTTCAATAATGTTGATGATTGTAGGGGCAAAAAAAAAAGCAGTACATAGTTTTCTAGATGAAATCAAAACTGTCTAGACCAGGGGTTGCCAACTTACATGAGGCTCAGGGTTGGCTTTTTGCTGTCAGAAACTGGTTTTTATACAGTACTGGTTTTTGCCATGCCAGTGGCAGAAACTGGTTATAACCGGTAAAAACCGGCAGAAACTAAAAAACTTCTATATTAGTTCCAGTAGTTGCTTAATGACATTTTGTTTAAGTTAACTGAAAAATGTAACTGTAACAACCTTTTTAATTCATTGTTTGTAAATATATATTATTTTGTTTACATTAAATATAAAGAGTGCAGTATATCAAATATTTATATAAAATAAAGTAATGTAATAATAAATATAAATACTAGATTTTAGTTTATTATATTAAACTCTGAAATTCAGTAATTATTATCATTTAACTCTTAACATAACTGAATAGAGCTATTTTCAAATAGTTTTTTTTTCTTTTCAAGACATAATTTGCATGACAACAATCCAATTATTATAACAGTAACAGTTTTAATCTTTTGTGGATGGCAATGCCTGCTAGTTCTGCTGGACTTGAGAGAATCTTCTCAAATTTCTCTTTCGTGCATAGCAAATTGAGAAATTGTTTAGGTGTAGAAACTGCATCAAAACTTGTCTTTTGTTATAGATAACTGCAGAGTGCAAACAATGTAATATTTGATTTTGAATGGTGATAATTTTTAAAAATAAATTGTACTTTGTTTAACATTTAATTGTTTTTTCTATGAATTATTCATTGTATGTCAATCTCAGTACTTACTTTTATGTCATTTTCTGAATTTCTGCCATAAATGTGGCAGAAAAGGGTTGCTGCCTTGCCAGTTTTAACCGGTTTCTACCAGAGGTTTTAACCACCTCGGCAGAAACTTGCCAACCTTGATGAGGCCTGGGCCCACAATTAAAAACACAAATCGATGGCGGGCTGCAACTTTATCAAAATTTTATGTAGGACTCTTTTTATGTTTGAAGGAACATTAAATATTGCTAACAGATTTTTACCAAGTAGTACAAAACAAAAGTATTGAATTACGAATTAAAATAAGAAGTAGATTTTTAAAAATATTTAATTGCAAATTAAAGAATTCGGGCTACAATAACTTTAATGTGCACCCATGTATTAAACAATTAATGTGCAATGGTCAAGATATAATGGTTAAGATATAAAACTTTAGGAAGGTTGGTATTAAAACTTACATGGAAGCACACAAAATGTTCAATGAGAAAATTGAGGTTTTTCTTCTGCAACCACCAAAGAATAGATATTTACATTTAAAATTTACAAATGTGTGTAAATATTTTCGTCCAAAATGAGTGGTTTCAAAAAATTAAATCAGAAAGTTTCTGATACACACATGCTAAATTATGTTCACAAAATACAAAAATGAAATAAAAAAGAGCAACATACAAGATTATTTCTGTATTTGAATAAATATTTTCTTGCATGCAAAACCTGAGAAAATTTTATTTTTGTTGCTCCGTTGGGATGTTAAATTTCACAGAAACAAAGAAATTAGGTTTTTATTAACGAGAAAAATATTTTAAACCCACACAGATTTTTTACGAAAATTGTCCGCAAAAAAATGACAACAAATATATTTTAGTTCACGGGCCACAATAAAAGGCATCGCGGGACCACCACTTGGTAACCACTGGTCTAGACCCTTATTAATATTTGGACTTAACTTATATTTTAAAATTTAAAACTTCTGAAAATCTGTGTTGTTCATACAAGAATTAAGTAGTTTTCACAGCATCCCGATTTTAAACTATTACATTCTGACAAGCTGGAAAAAATATTCCACAAAATGGTAACTCACTTAAAATAAATAGCAATGCAATTTTTAATTTTGAAATCTATTTAATTTAATTTTTTTTTTTAAAATTAGAAACCCATTCACTTCATTGTTCATGCAAGTAAGACATATAATGATTTATTCAAATTTTGTGCTACCATTGATTTTCATAAAAGAAAAAAGAATTAAGACTATATTTTTCAGATTTAAATGATGCAGTTTGATACATTTTTGTTCCTGGATTAGGAAAAATTTGTATGAAATGAATTCTCTTTTTAAAATGTATTTCTCACGTAGACGAAATGTAATCGCAACTAATGAAATCCTGTGTTGTATTGAATTCTGATTTGTGTTTTATTGTTCTTGTAAATTTGACTGATTATTCATCACATTTTATGAACTTATTTTTGTAATAAAGACACTATTGTTATTAGAATTTACCTTTTTATTGTGAGTTCTTTCCTTTGAGCATTCTTAGTCAATCATAAATATGACTGTTTGACTCATTTAATATGTATTAAAGATTTCGGCTGTAAAAAAATTCTTGAGTTGCGATAGCGTCACTGTGAAAAACTGGGATTTCCCTCGAAGCTGCTTCAGCTTGCTTGTGAAGTCTGTGCGCGATACTCATCATGGTCGCGAAATTATAGATCTACCACTACAAAAATATAATTCCAATTCATAAGACGTGTTAACTCGATTCTATGCTGGGGTACCTTTTCATAGATGATCGATATCTACTAATCCCGACATTGATGACCTGGACGTGGTGTGAGCATGCCTACCTTAACGGAAACGCCTACTACGATTTGAGCACGCGTGTCTTGATGATAACGCTCACTTCGATCTGAACGCGCCTACTTCGATGGATGATCCACATCGAACAGTTGAACTAAGACATTATCCACCTCCTCGCGCTGTTGCTACTCAGTCTCGATCGCCAACGTGCAATGTATACATTCGACTGCTAAAGGCAACACAGGAGCAACCACGACCGTGAACTTAATACAGCTCTCGCGATCAGTACTCAAAAGTATGGTGATCTTAATACAGCTCTCCCGGCTTCTCACAAAAACAGCAATGAATCCACTGGTGGTATCCGTTCATCGAATTCTTTCACGGATATAATTCTGGTGGGGGAGTACTGTGGTGTATCTACCATTACAAAAATATAATTCATATTCACTAGTGTATAAGACATGTTAACTCGATTCTATGGAGGAGACCTTTCGGGGCCTTTTCATAGATGAAGGTTGACAGGGTCGATAAATACATCCCCACAGATCCTTAACCCCCACCCTTCTAATTCTCGTTGTAGGTATACTTTTTTTTTTCTTCTTTCAAAGTTCCTCTTTTTGAATACTTTTCAATCCGCCTGACTGTTTCGAAAACCGCAATGTTTGCAAGATATATTTTTCTTAAAGAGTAAAGAAACCACACACAGAAATGAAATCATCTGCTATGTATAAGTGGTGGATAAAGTCACTGAAACGCGATAAAAGATGCTAAAGCATAATTAGCCAACTGTTTGTGATGATTATTCTATTTACGACTTCTTCCTGTCCCCAGAAAAAAAAATTTCAAGCCCATATGCTGCTTGCGAAAAATATTTTAGTGAAAAAATAACTTCATCATTAGATTAAAATTGTGATGACATCGTAATTAGAATACAAGATTTTTTAAAAGAATGTTATCAGAGCTATGATGGCTCAGGGCAGAGGTTCTCAAACTGTGGTACGCGTACCCCCAGGGGTACGAGTTCTTATGCGAAATATCTCGCAACAAACGAAAATTTTATTTAAAAACAAAACTAGCCATAAAAGTTTACGATTACGTATTTTTCTATTGGCTATTTTTTGCAGAGTTATTAATATTTAGTACAACCAGTTGTGATTTTTAACTTTAGTGCAATTTTTTTTACTGTAAAAAATTCAATCACTTTTAAATGAGTGGTACACAACGTTACGAAAAATTTAGAAAGGGTACACCAAAGTCTTAAGTTTGGGAAACACTGGCTCAGGGGATAGAGTACTGACTCAGGGGGATAAAAACATTCACCAATCATTACATTTTTGGTAAGGTATTGACATTAGGCTCTATAAATAAACAATTTAGATTCAATTCACGGCATTGTAGTTCATTTAAAGTCTGATAAATAAACAATGTAGATTCAATTCACGGCATTGTAGTTCATTTAAAGTCTGATAAATAAACAATGTAGATTCAATTCACGGCATTGTAGTTCATTTAAAGTCTGAAAACTTTTTAGAAATGAGTCACAACTGATTCACATATGACACAGACTGGGAGAGAAATGTCTAAGCCAGTGATTTTCAACCTTTTTTTGTGTGGCTGCACACTTTTAACGATTTCGAAATTTGACGGCACAAAATGAAAAAAAATTAGTTTAAAAGTTGTTTACTTACTTATAATACACCGTGTTAAATAGTTTGTGATAATAATTTTGAATGTGAAATAAACTAATGTGTACTGAAAAAGCACGTTTATTTAGGGATCTTTCGACCCATTTTTTGTAAGTGAGTAACAGTTATTTATTTTTTTGCTAGTTATTAATTGGTAGCTTATTTTTTGTTAGTTATCCTTTGTTGATTTGTTTTAATAACTATTTATTGCATAGCTTACTTTAATAATTTTATATATATATATATATATATATATATATATATATATATATATATATATATATATATATATATATATATATATATATATATATATATATATATATATATATATATATATATATATATATATATATATATATATATATATAAGGTATATATATATATATATATATATATAGGGTGATTCTAAAAAGATGGGCAAAATTTTAGGAAGTGATAGTACACACCCAAGAAAACAATTTTCATCAAAGAATGCATAGTCGAAAACAAACCGCTAGAGGGCGTCAAAGTTTATGTTCTTATATGAGGCAAAAACACACAAAGAACGATGAATTTAAGTTATAAAAGCAAATTTAATGGCATGTGATTACAATAAGTGTTCAAAACAGTGGCCGGTAGTGACTATGCACGCAGTACAACGGCGAAGAAAAGAAAGGCGAACATTCTGAAAGACACCAGGCATATCACGAACTTTCCCTGCAGCGACCGAACGCTTGGCAGCTTGGGATGCAGAAAATCCTCAGCGGCCATGTCGTATGATTATGCGGCATGTAAAAAGGATACCTGGAGTGCCTTATTGGCTCTTGGCATTTCCGGCAAAATTAAATTCCGAGTGCACTTTAGCATCCAAATAGAGTCTCGGTGCTGCAGTCTAATGTGGCAGAAACTAGACGTCTAAATTAACATGACCAACGGTATCTCACCCATTGCGGTGGTCCTGAAAGAGTGGAGAACACACTAGGTCTGCTCATCGGCAAGACCGATTGTGCAGTTCATTGGAAATAAAAAATATCCTTCCACAATGCTGAGAGATTAAATGACTGATCAGTTAAACAGCATCAGAAAAATATCAAATATACTAGAATACCGGGAATCAACATTCTCCAATACAAAATTATTCTGTACACATTGTTGACCCCTTAATAAGTGTATAATTACTTCCTCTGGTAGGGCAGGAAATTCGCAGTCTTTATTATGTATTACAACATGGCCATACATGTCCCCTTAATATATATCCATAACCACGAATTATATTACCGGGTGTACCAAACAAGGGAAATAATTATAGGGTGTTGTAACACTGTGGCTTTATAGGTTACTATGTATGTTTTTAATAATAGCTTCAAAATTAGGAAGTCAATATTCTGCAAGTGAAATAACAATAAATATTTACCCATGGTATTCAAATTTAACCACGAAGTATATTACCGGGTACCCTACCAGAAGAAATAATTATTGGCTTATTATGGGGGGCCACAATGTATGTACGCGGGTTTCCATTGCGTCTTTTTGTTTCTGGATCGTGCTCATCTCCAGTTAATCACGGTGTTCAGAAACTCGGGATCAGTGTTGGTGGTGTGTCCTGTGCAACGTCAAAACGGAGGTCCGGCGACACGAATTTCACAGCCACTCGGTTCATGTTCAAATCTCCACGCAGAATTTTTACTTACTCTAACCTCTCCCCCACTGTCAAACGATGATCTTCCAAATTTCGCAACCTCTCGGCATTAGCTGCACTCCGAGCAGCCAATACGCTGCTTACTCTCCGCTGATGTGCGGCCACCTTTGAATCGGTTGAACCACTCCTTAATTTGTGTTACTTCTCCAAACACCTGCTGAATCTCACGAATTGTTTAACTTTGAGAATCACCCAAGCTGCAATCAATGCAAGAACTTGATGTTTGCTCAATTCGTTCAGTCATCTTGCGAGAAAACTATATCCGACGAACAGAAAACTATATCCGCCTGACTGGAGGTCCGGCGACCACCAGTCAGCGACTTATTCACGCATGTGCATTCCTCCTTCCATCGTGCCTTAGAATCACTACTTTGAGCTGGAAAAATTACTTTTTAGACAGGCCTCGTCTGTTTATTTTGAAGTTTATGGCATATCTCAGCCTTTTTCTAAACAAATAGAACAAGTAGTATATTCGATCACAAGAACATAATGTTTATATTTGAAGTATAAATGCATCAACCCTCGAGTATCCGAAATTTTTGTTATTTATTTGAATACTTTATTAAACTAAGTCAGTGTTTCCCAAACTTATGACTTTTGTGCACCCTTTCTAAATTTTTCGCAACGCTGTGTACTACTCATAAAAAAATGATGTATTTTTTTAAAAGTATGTTTATTTTTATTTTTTGGTACAAAGTTGTGTTTGGTTGTGTTGGTACAAAGTTTATTTGCATCAGTGAGAAGGATGATATTGTTTTTGCAGTGTTAACAGTTATAGGGATAAAAATTATATTTTATAAAAATAATCAAAATAAATAGAACTTATTACAAACTTTTACTTTAAAAAAATTGCACAAAAGTTAAAAATCACAACTAGCTGATAACACCATTCATTATTAACTGTTAACTCTAAAAAAATAGCCAATAGAAAAATACGTCATCGTAAATTTTCATAGCTAGCTTTGTTTTTAAATAAAAATGTTTTGAAAATTCCGATTGTTGCAAGATATTTCGCATAAGTACCCCCGCTAAACTGTTCCCGTACCACACTTTGGGAAGCACTGGTCTACGTTGACGTCATAATTAACTAATTAAATTAAAATAGTAGTGGCCGAATACTCTATTAACCTGAAGCGGGCAATGAAGCATTTTATTCCAACTCTTGATTATCATTTTCAATAGTGTGCTGATGTCTTGTATTTCTAAATAATAAATATTTGATCATTTCCAAAGCGAATAAAGGTTTTGTTTGTATCAGGGTTAATTGATCATGATTTAATACAAATGATTTTTTTAAAAAAATCATTGATTTAAATGAACTGATTTTAATGTATATGTTACCGGCAAAGTACGAAACGCCAGGAAAAGTATGAAATGTGAGAAGTATTACATACTTTCCCTAGGCTTTGTATATAATGCGTAGGTATTCTATAGAATGCCTAATCATTTTATATAATGCCTAGGTATTCTATAGAATGCCAAATGCTATTTAGGCAAAGTATGAAATAAACGTCCTGATGAGGTTATTTATGTAAATGATGTGCATGTTACTGTGAATGACCGAAATCGGTGGCTGTTGACTTTCACAGGTGAATGTTGACAATCATATAGTCGCTTTGGTGAATGTCCGAATCATATTAATTTATCCGATTTGATATTAATTTATTCGTGGATATAATTACATTTATTCGATATTTTAATACTTACTGACGATAGATTAGAAGAAATATCAGTGTTTGGAGTATCGGACAAATGTATACCAGGCAATTAACCTTAAAAAAACATCAGTGTAGGGTATACCGGGCAAATGCATACCGGGGAGTGGCACTTGACCCTAAGAAAAACATCAGTGTTCGATATACCGGGCAATGGCACTTAACTAGACCTAGTAAATGTCCGAAATATATACAAGGCCTAGTTAAGTGCCACTGCCCGGTATACGTTTGTCCGGTATATCCTACACTGATGTTTTTTTAAGGTCAAATGCCATTGCCTGGTATACATTTACCCGATACTCCAAACACTGATATTTCTTCTAATCTATCGTCAGTAAGTATTAAAATATCGAATAAATGCAATTATATCCACGAATAAATTAATATAAAATAGGATGACGTTTTGAATTTGTCATTTTTGAATGACATTTTGACGAATCGGAGATGTATTTTTATACTTTGCCGGTTTCTCATTTGGCATACTATAGAATGCCTAGGCAATGTGTGAAATATAAATCATTTCATACTTAGCCGGTAACATATATATTGATTTAAAAAGTTAAGAAACAATGTTTTAAATTTTCGATATTTTTATTATTTCTTTTCTTAGTTTTAAAATTTATTTTAAATAAATTGCTGCATTAGTTTTACAATTTTATTATTGCTGCATTAATTAATTTTAGCTAACGAAATTATTTTCTTTCTTGGTATGTGTTGAATTCCAACGCATTTTGACATTACATTTTTAAACATCTTTTGATTCTTGAGATTGAAAGTAACAGATTAAAGTAAACATTTAAGTATTTTGTTTCTCATAATATGTTTACAGTATCTTTGACATTATCAGATTTTCTATAAAGAAATTTTGTATAAAAAATGTTATATAAAAAAAATTTCAATGAGTACATAGATTTTAAAATTTTTTTTTAGCTTAACTTATCTATTTTGATATAGGATTAAAAATGAATATTTTAATACAAAAATATATAGATTAAATATTGATTCATTTTTTGATGAATGACTACATTTATAAACACAATCTGTTGCATTTATTTTGTCATTTCAAGAATCAAGAGGGAAAAAAAGTCACAATTTTAAATTAAAATTATTGTTTTGTAATTGAAACTTTTTTTTAATAGTTAAAGCATACTTTAAATTCTCCATTTCATCTAGTCTTTAAATTTCAATCAGGCATTTGTTTCAAAATAGTTGCTATGCATTCAAAGCTATATACTATAATGAAAAAATGTGTATAAGGAAGTTACAGCTTCTAAAATATTCTTATAATACTAGTGGGCTGCGCCCCCTGCTTGCTAATGCTCGCCAACCCCCGAAAATTGCTACGCAATCTTATATGGTTTGCTTCGCAAACCAAGCTCGCTTCGCTCGCTACTGACTTAGGTGCATTACAAATTAAGAAAATTCTAAGAACTCAAAACAATCGTTCAAATCCATATAACAACTTTTTTTTTTTTTAAATTATATCTTTTTAGTAAATACTAAGTCATTAAAATAAATTTGAATTCAAATAAATAACATGCAATTCGTTAAACCTATTAGAAATGTGCTATAGTATAATTCGTGATATGAATCAAAAATCGTCAAATAAATTCATAATATATAAATTCATGAAAAAAAAAAGCGCTTTCGATAAAATAGTAAAATAGAGATCTATCGACAAAGACTACTCACTTCTGCCTAACTTAATAGTATGAGATTGCCGCAGCTGATATTGTGAATTTCGGAAGAGATCACATTTGGTGAGAATACTCTCTCTGGTTATTTCAGTTTCCGTTTTTAAAAGCGCTATATGTTGAGCCACCTCAGCTAGATTTGGCATGTGACATTTTTAGCGGCAATCATTGTCCGATTTTCTAGCGTTGCAAATCGGGGAGTTGTAATGAGGCTTTTTTTGTCGCAGTGTAAGAGAAATATATATATGTAGATGATTTTTTTTAAAAAAATCATTGATTTAAATCAACTGATTTTTAAAAAATTAAAAAACAGTGTCTTAAATTTTCGATATTTTTATTATTTTCTTTTCTTAGTTTTAAAATTTATTTTAAATAAATTGCTCTATTAGTTTTATAATTTTATTATTGCTGCATTAATTAATTTTTGCTAACGAAATTACTTTCTTTCTTGGTATGTGCTAAATAACACATTTGAAACCACATTTTCAAAAATCTTTTGATTCTTGAGATTGAAAGTACAGATTTAAGTAAACATTTTAGTATTTTTTTTCTCATAATATGTTTACAGTATCTTTGACATTATCAGATTTTCTATAAAGAAATTTTTTATAAAGAAATCTTTTTACATAAATTTTTTTTTTAATGAGTACATAGATTTTTTAGCTTAACTTATATATTTTAATAGAGGATGAAACGTGAATATTTTGTAATAATTGATGAATGACTACATTTATAAACAAAATCTGTTACATTTATTTTGTCATTTTAAAGATCAAAAGAAAAAAAAATCACAATTTTAAATTAAAATTATTGTTTTGTAATTGAAACTTTTTTTTTGATAGTTAAAGCATTCTTAAAATTCTCTATTTAGTTTAATCTTTAAATTTCAATCATGCATTTGTTTCAAAACGGTTGCTATGCATTACAGCTTCTAAAATATTCTTATAATATAGTTTCAGCAGCGACATCTGTTGAGGAACATTACAAATAATTTGGCAAGAGTAAATACGTTTCCTAGACAGATCTCTTTAAATCGTCAATCATCTTACTATTTTATTTTATTTTATAACCGTCGTTGAACAGCCGACCCAGTTTTATGGGTTTACAACTACTTATATTCAACTCCAGCAGCCTAGTCATTTTGAACTCAATCCAGAAGACAAGGGAACTCCCGGATCGAGTATTGGGAGAAATTTTGCCTTCGTGGAGGACTTATCTGATGGAGTTAATCCTCATTTGCGTTACACGGAGAGGAAGGCCTCGAGAACCTCCCACGGTTAACCTGACGGCAAGGGGACTCTAGCCATTACCTCCTACATCAGAAAGCCTCCACACGGTTTTGGGTCTGCGTAGACTATTTAAAACGTGAACCAGTTGTGCGCATGAACCCAAATACTAATTTAAGAGTGACTAAGAGAAATTTATTATAGATATTTGAGAAACGAATCTGTAGTGGTAGACAAGTAAATAAGATAAACCAATCATATTCACAAAAAATGAACAAATTTTTAGACATACATTTGCTACCACTTTTTTATTTTTTACTAGATTTTGTATTAAAGGGCTCTTTTTGCAAACTGGTTTACCGTCATAGTGGTCTAATCGGACTACCTATAAAAAAAACCGTGTGGAGGCTTTCAGCTGCAGGAGGTTAAATCGTTACTTTTTTCTAAAACTCGGTAAGCTTTCTAGAAAAAAAAATTAAATTAAAAAAAAAGTACTTATGTTTTTGCGGAAAATGATTTTCTCGCATGACTTCAGCATTAGCCATTGTTACAAATAAAACTGTAGACTGTTCTGTTTCAACTTATACTGCACATTCAATTACTTTTTACTAGCTCAAAGATCACAAAGCTATCTGAAACCCCGTGTTTGCTTTTTATGTTTGTGCTTTTAAAACGCTTTTCTATAGAGTAAAACAATTGTAAATCAATGGTAATTTAAATAAATAAAAATCTATATATATATATATTTCTCTTACACGGCACCAAAAAAAAACCTCATTACAACTCCCCGAATGGCAACGTTAGAAAATTGACCAATGATTGCTGCTAAAAATGTCACATGGCAAATGTCACATGAGGTGGTTCAACATATAGCTCTTTTAAAAACGGAAACAATAACCAGAGTGAGCATTATCCGGTTGTTCAATTCAGATTCATGCCCTAAAAACATGATAATATTTAATTTAAGCTGGCTCAACATATAGCGCTTTTAAAAATGGAAACAATAACCAGAGTGAGCATTATCAGGTTGTTCAATTCAGATTCATGCCCTAAAAACATGATAATATTTAATTTAAACTGGCTCAACATATAGCGCTTTTAAAAACGGAAACAATAACCAGAATGAGCATTATCCGGTTGTTCAATTCAGATTCATGCCCTAAAAACATGATAATATTTAATTTAAACTGGCTCAACATATAGCGCTTTTAAAATCGGAAACAATAACCAGAGTGAGCATTATCCGGTTGTTCAATTCAGATTCATGCCCTAAAAACATGATAATATTTAATTAAAATTAACTATTGTTATTAATTATTGTTACTTAAATTAAATTATTTTCGTTAAATATTTAATATAAATATATATTAATATTATAATATATTAATATACGTTAATAATGATAAAAAGTATTACATTTGTTGTTATTAAACGATAGAATTCACTAAAAGTATATAAATATGTAATAAATAAAATAATTTTGTGATAAAAATGATAAATGAGGTTTATCTATTGTCAATACATTGATCATTCTCATTTACACCTGAAAAAAATAGCCAAAAAACACAATTTTTGTAACTGGGCTGGACTACCCGACGCATTTTGAAAAGAGCTGAAAAACATGTTTTTTTAAATTTCTGTTTTTTTAAGTTTAACTATTCTTTTTTTGGTTTATTCTTTTTGCATTATTTAATTAGATGATAAAACAATAGAAACATACAAAAATGTTGATTATTACTCAGTATTATACAGAAATATAAGCAATACTCCTTAAGTGAGCGGGGCTACCCGACTCTCCCCTTTATGTTTATAAAAGTACGTTTTTGTGTCTGATTTCTAACTGTTACTGTGAAGTAAGTTAGCACTAATTATTTGAAGTCACACCCTGGAACCATTAAGATTGACACTTAGTTCTTGAAAACCCGATAATAAGAACGGAAGTTATGCGGGGGGATTTCTTTTTATTTTTTATTTTGTGCACTGTACACACAGGTGTAGGGCTCCTGTAGAAAAATCAAGATAAACAAAATTCTTTTAGTTGCAGTAAATGTACATAAACTCTAGCAGGAATTTACTTCTTTAAAATACCATTTTGTCATTCGGAGATTTGGTAGGGTATAGAGAATATACCATAAAGTGGTATAATTCCCCTCATAATAGTGGTATATAATTCATTAAGTATTGAAATTTCAAAAAAAAAAAGTTTATTAAATGAGTCCTTTTTATTCGCAGAATTTATATTTGAAGCACATTCCTACTTAACAGGAAATCAAATCTGGAATTGAAACGTAAAAATTAGAAACTAATAGTATACAAAAGAAAATATAAAATCCTGTAATTAAAATTTCATGTTAGATGCATTAATTTCATGTTATATGCATTAATTAATTAATTAATTTCATGTTATATGCATTTTTCGACTAGTTAAAATTGTTCAAATTTCAACTGGTCCTCTGTACAACATGACAATTTTCAAACGCTGCATGACAACTACAAAAGTAGGATTTATCTCCAATCTAACCGCAATTTTGATTATTTTCCGGTCTAAATAAAACAGGAGAAACAGAACTAAGATGCAAAAAATATGAAAATAAACAATTCATGTAAATTTTAAAATTCACGTTTGTTCAGGGAACTAGAAATGAGAAGAAAAAAATTTGTCACACATAACAAAAAACGTATGAGAAAAATTTCACTATTTTTCGTTTCGGTGACATAAATTAACTTTTTTTCTTCTCGTTTTTGTTGTTGTTGTTAATTTACGTCGCACTAGAGCTGCACAATGGGCTATTGGCGACGGTCTGGGAAACATCCTGGAGGATGATCTGAAGACATGCCACCACAACTTTGATCCTCTGCGGAGGGGGTGGCACCCCCGCTTCGGTAACCAGACTACCAGAGCGCGAAGTCGAGCACTTTACGGTAGCACAGTTTAACGAGGACCAATACCGCACACCCTCGGTCCCTACGCAGACTGATCCAAGTGGTCACCCACCCGCACACTGACCGCAGCCAGTGATGCTTGACTTCGGTGATCTGCTGGGAACCGTGTCTTAACGATCAGTCCACTGCGGGACAAACGGTATTGAGAATAAAATGAGATGTTTATAAACAACTCCCTTCGATAATAGTCCGAAAGTAGGGGGCCGGGATAGCCTGGTCGGTAGAGCGCTGGGCCCGAGAGGTCATGGGTTCGATCCGGCCGAAGACTCCCCGTGTAGTAAATGGTGACTGATGCACGTTAAATCTGTCGAGTCACAAAGTCCTCCATGTTCCCATAGCAAATCATTTCCTCTGGGGGTACTGATCCAGGAGTTTTTCTTGTCTTCTGGATTGGGTTCAAAATTACAAGGTTACGGAGTTAAACATTAGTAGTCGTAAACTCATGAAATTGGGTCGGCTGTTCAACGACGGTTATAAAATAAAATAAAATAGTCCGAAAATCAATTTGTTAGTTATATCGTAATTATTTGAGTAATTATTTTATTATTGCAAAAAAATATTAATTCAATTAAAGCTAAGCCCATTGTGCAGCTCCAGTGCGACGTAAATTAACAACAACAACAATCAATTAAAGCTAATCATTATTACAAAATATAAGTTGTTGTTGTTAATTTGCGTCGCACTAAAGCTGCGCGATGGGCTATTGGCGGCGGTCTGGCAAACACCCCTGAGGATGATCCGAAGACATGTCATCACAATTTTGATCCTCTGCAGAGGGGATGGCACCCCCGCTTCGGTAGTCCGATGACCTGCACGCGAAGTCAAACACTTTACGGTAGAACAGTTTAACAAGGATCAATACCGCACACCCTCGGTCCCTATGCAGACTGATCCAATTGGTCACCCACCCGCCCACTGACCGTAGTCAGTGATGCTTGACTTCGGTAATCTGCTGGGAACCGTGTCTTAATGATCAGTCCACTGCGGGACACAAAATATAAGTAATTAATTAAGTACGTAACTAATTTATGTTAATTGCTTATATACATTTTCCATTGTCGATACTGGGAAAAAGTAGTTTGTTAGTTATTTATTGAAATTTTAAATTCAAATTATTTTTATCTCTTGTGTTAATTTACTGTTGTAGTAGCTCCTGAACTAACAAATATTCGAGTTCAGTGATTGCCAGATCATATATTGGATCGTGTATAATATAGATCTGTCGAGAATTTGATCAAAAAATTTGAACATAGCACTATTTAGAGCGAAATTTTTTATCTGGGCATTTCCGAATAACTAATACTCTGTTTAACCGAAAATAATTTATCTATTCTCAAATGGAAACTTTGTGAAAAACATGGCCGTCACTGGGTTTAATTTTGAACAGGGACGAAATTAAATTACACAGTGACAATAGTTCTAAATTTCAGGCATAAGAAAAAGTCATAATAAATACCAGCAAAAAGATTATTTTTTCCGTTTCTTGCTTTAAACTTTGATTAATTTAAATCGATAGTAATTCTAGAAAAATTTTCTTTATTTATTTGAAATATTCTTTTATTTAGGCTTTTAGAGATTCGTAATTATTGAGGGGGACTAATACCTACCCCGCCATCGACAAGCATGAGTTGTTAATATTGCATTTATGTAATAATTACTGTTATGTATAATTTTTATCAAAGACATTTAGCTGCCGTTCTTTAGATTTTCACTGTTTATTCCATTAATGTCCGACTACAAAAACTGAAATGATGGTGAAAATGGGTTTTAGGAAAAAGTGGTAGAGAAAGAAATCTACCAGGAAAAAAATCTTGATGACAAAAGCAGGAATAAATAAAATTTGAATGAGAAATTAAAAATAAAAGAACGAGACATTTTATGGAACATCAGAAAGTTGTTAATTTTGAAGAGAATAGTTTTTGGTTTGAATTTCAGGTTCATACTAACCCTTTACGGGTATTTTAATTTAAGTTTGCTTAGTTTATGAGTGGTTATCGAATAATTGTGTTTTTATAAAAAAGAATTGTTTCTCTTTAATGTAGCTTGATTCGTTACAGTATGCCGATTGGATATTTCCTTTTGTATCCTACCACTCTGGATGTAAAAATGTATTGTTCTATTGTTCTTTGACTTCAAATTTAGATGTAAATAATTTTATTACATCATATGTGTTACTGTGTTACATTTTTATCATATCATAGTTACATTTTTATCATATCATATTATGTATCACAATATTATTATATCATATTTTTTTATTAGACAATAATGTCTTGTTTCTTCATAATAAATTATAGTAAAGCTTCACTTCTGCTATCACTTTTTACTTTTTTAAAAAATGTACCGTCCTTCAGAGCACAAACGAGTCAATTTATAGTGTTTTTTTTCCCTTCAATTTAAACTTTTGAATTCTTCTTTATGAATTCGGAACAATTTTTAAATGTAATAAAAATTACGTTAATTAATTGCGCAGTACCTACGATGTTAAATATAATATATTTAATTTCCTTGCATTTATAAAACAAACATTTGCAAAATATTTAAACCTTATTTATAAATTTCTCAGCTTGAAAACAAAGAATATTAAATTGAAGCAGTCAATCTTTTAGTTGTTCAACTTTGAATTAAATTTTTTTAAACTAAATTTAAAAAGTGCCTTCATATTTCATCTTCAAAATTCTGTCCATGTAGTTTTTCTAGAAAAAATTTGAAGAGGGAAAAGGTTGATAACTAAGTCCTATATTTCACGCGACGATAAATGATATAATACTGATGATGAAGGATGACGCAACTCCAAGGAGAAAATTTCAACAAAAAAGCGATAATGCTTAAATTCTGGGTACCATGTTCTCCCGCCTAAACCGTTCTTCGCCAACGACGGCTATGCGCGCGCAGGAATAAACCAGCAATCTAGTTACATGGAGGTTTTTGGCGAAAACAAATAGGGTTAGGGATTTTTTAATCGCCAACGCATGCTTATTGAGTTTTCAAGCAAACGTTTTCAACTTTTGAGTTTAATCCGTCGTCTTCCGACCAATACAATTCTTTTGATATTTTACGAACCTAGAGTGACTTAAAACCTTTTCGATGCTGGAAGTCTTTGAGTTTTGGCTTTGGCATTGCTTACAAGAATATTTGGCGATTATTTTGTGAGTGTTTTGTATATTGGCGTATTTGAATGATATAACACATGGGTCGCAGCATGCTGTCTTATTTATTTATATTATACTTGGTGGAATGTTTTATTGCCGGACGGAAGAAATATAACACTCGATTCAAGCCGGTCAACAAGTTCTGCTTGTGACCAAGTTTTTTTTAGTCCATTTAATAATTTTTTAATCTGAAATTCTTAATCTTCTTGCTTTCCGGTCTTAAAATTTTATTTTTGAATTTTAATAAATCACTATTTATTCCCAGAAACTTCTTTGGAAAACACGGAATGGTATCTTTTTTTCTTTTTCTTCTTTTGTTTACATTTATACACTTTAAAACTGCATTTGTTGTTTAATTCTGTCAAATAATATTTCTGTACGTTTCTATGTGTGTTTATTATATGTGTTTATTTCATTGCATTCCCAAGAATTCATTCAGCTCTGAGTTAACAAAAATACTTCCATTTTATTGTTATTACTTTTTTAAAAATCAGTCAAAAATTCTTAATTTGTTTTCCAATCTAAGTAATTTTTAGTTAGGAACCTTGTCTAACAGGAAAATTATAAAATTAAAAATTGTCAAGTGCATTACTTTACCCTTTAAAGATTTAAGTTCTCAAATTAAATATTTTTTGGTATTTATTTAAAATAAGTTTAAATTGTCAGAACTTGTTTCCAATAATGGATTGATATGGTTGTTAATTAGGTAATGTTTTGCTTATTGCTAAGCATGATATAACAAAAGATATCCTTTTGTTATATTTCTACATTCTATAAGAACTCTGTAAGAAACTGGACAAAGTGGACGAAAATAAAAATGTTGAGCAGTATGTATTGAAAGAATAGCTAAAATTGAAACTAAATTTAATATAGTATCTAAAAGTTTTTTTTAAAAATCTAAACAGCATATTATTTCAGAGTTTTTTAGAGTATTCATACTTAACAATTGGTATGCTATTTGTGTGTTTTGATATGAGTATTCAATATATGTTGTTTTAGTAGTGCTTATATTATATAAATTATTTAGTAATAAAAGGAAATTTTATTAGGTTATTTTAACAGTTCATTATGTTATTATGATTATAGGTTTTACTATATTGTAAACTAAACTCGGTGGTGCAATAGCCTAAGGACGACTAAGGCCTATTGTGCCCATCCCAATTTTTCTTGAGCTTTGGTGCAGGAACAGATGTTCGGGTTGGGTGGTCAGGCAAACAGGGAGCTACTAATGTTTAGTTCACTATAGTATTCATTTTGTGGACCTAGAATGTAAAGCCACAAAATGTAGACCAGAATTTTATGTTCAACTGATTCCTTTCGTTGGACAATGACAATATTTAGTATGCGTCATTCAAATATTTATATTCTTACATTTTCTAATTAATTACTTACTTACCTCACTTCGCTGCTGACAAATTTATTTACAAAATACTGAGTACAAAAATCAAACTAAAGAGGTTGTAATGAAAGGACGAAATTGAAAAGTAATAATTTTAATATCAAGTCTGCTGAATGAATGGGAAGAGGGAAGTTGTTTTTGAGCTGAAACACTTTTGAAATGTCTGACTCTGGAGTCTGTACAGGAGTCTGTGTCTGTCTGGAGTCTGTGGAGTTTGTCTACAGTATGAACTGCTGCTATGGAAATAAGAATAGCGCATTTCAGGGAGGGTAGCTTCTCTTCACTCTTCCGTGCCCTAAACAATGACCTCACACTCCTATTTGAAATAGTTATACCTCGTCACCATAGTCACCGCAACAGTTCAGGCGAATGGCTAGGGGAGTTCTTAATTTCGACAAACTATACATAATACAGTGTTTGGAGTTTACTGTCATGGGGTAAAAGAGCATAATTTTGTGACAAAATATACATATAGATGTTATCCCATATTTAAATGTATTTTAGTCTTTTTCTAAGCATATTTAAATGAATAACAGTTAATTGATATTGCAGGCTCTTTTTCATCAATTTATTGTGTTGGTACTTTTAACAACAATTAAAGAATCTCTAAGCCAACTGAGCCAAAACAAAGATGAATTGTTGAACTGGTGTTTGAATGGCCAAAATCACAAAAGAATACCAGGAAAAGAATACTCATTACATGACCAAGTACAATATTTCCTTCCATTTTCATTATTTTTTATAATTTGAATAAAATATGTTTTGACTTCTACAAAAGTTTTAATAATGCAAACCTTTTATTTCCTCATTTTTTTTTCTTTTAAAATGACAGAACACCTGCCTTTTTTAATGAAATTGAGACTGGCAAGACACAAATTCTGCCTTTTTTGTTCACAACTCTTTTTTGAAACGGATTCTGAGTTCGTTAGAGATTTATATACAAGATTATTTAAAGAATTTCATTACATTAATTATAAATAATTTTGTATTATTTCTAAATTCGCACACTAAATGTAGCCAGGTTTTATATATATATATATATATATATTATGACAAAATTCCATTTTTATTAATTTAAACTGTTTGTCTATGTTGTGATGTAGTTGATCATTTGTCACCATTATTTTATAGAAAGAATATTTTATTTATGCCCTAGCTAGTATCATGTAGAAATGGAGGACCCCATACATCTCTGAATGAGCATACCTTTTTTTCAATGGATTTAAATTTCTGACACCGAAAATATAAGGGTATAGGGGCTGTGATCAATATGGTCCTAATAGTTTACGAGAGGTAGTTATTTTTTATTCATTTTGCCATGTTTCGCAAAATTTTTGAGGGAATTGAAAAATTCAAGAGAACTCTATGCAAAAAAAAACTTTTAGTAAATATTTATTATTTACCTAATAATTGTTGAAAAACTTTTGAATATAAAATTTTTTACATTAAGTATCTAATTTCACATGACAAAATTGAAGCAAAATCTGTTGGATAGTTCTTGAGTCATCGAGTTTTAAATATCTGATTTTATTTTACAACTTTATAATTGTGCGCAAAGACTTTTCAACTCGTTAAAAAAGTTATGGCAAACTCTGCAAAAATTCACATTAAGGGGTCAAAGCTTTGGATCGCACTCCATACCAAATGATTAGGACCCCAGATTGCCCCTATATTTTCAGGGACAGAAATCTGAATCCATTGAAAAAAGGTATGTTTATTCAGAGAAAGTATGTTTTTATGCCTGATTTTGTAGCTTAAAGTATCATATAATTAAAACTAAATAATTAACATATTTGATGTCTCCTCGAACCAATAAGATCACGTTCAGAACATGAAGATCTGATCATTTGATCAAAAGTTATTTAGGGTCGTACTTCTATTTGGCGCAGTGTACATTTATATTTATTAGAAAGCTTTCCCAGTGTGGGTGATTGATAGTCTGAATACTTAGGGCTATTATCTTCCAGTTGGCTTTATGTTATTATAAGCAAAAAACATTTTGATTAGTTCATTCTATCATGATACAGATTAAATGATGCCAAATGATACTACGAAATGCTATTCAGTATCATTTGACATGATGCTGTTTCTTGAGGCTAACTCATGATAGGAAAAAATTTTCTCAATTTTCTTCTCCACTTTTCCCTATTTACACTATTACCACCACTAATTCTACCTTGATTCGTATATTTACATTACCTATTTATAGTACCTATTGAAACTGCACCAAATACCAAAGTATCAGTATTGCCTGTTACCAAAATTAATTCAACAATAATAGCATTAATGCTTCTTCTAAATAATTCGGTGTCATTTCTCCAATGATTTTGCTTTTTTAGTACTACATAGCTTGTTTTTCATTTCAGTTATATTTTGAAAATTAAATAAGCATCATTGGTGTCAATAATTTGGCAATTTTTTTAGGCTTCTCTTTAACAAATTAGTAACATTTCTCTATTAATTTTGCTTTTTAGTATATAACTTATTTTTTTTACTTCAATTAATAACTATTCAGTTTATAACAAGTTTAATTCGGAGACAGTAACAGTTTGGTGATTTTTTACGGTTCCCCTCAAAGAATAATTGTTTTCTTAATTATTTTTGGCTTAAATTACTCCTTTCATCTACTGTCCAAATTTCAGGACACTAGCATAAATGGTTCCGGAGTTAGATACTAACTCTTCATTTTATTATTTTTGGATATTTTAATTCCAATAGATTAGTTATTAGTCTGAATTTAAGTAACTTAAATGTTGAATTGACTTTATAAACTCCCTTACACTAGGCCTAAACTGTAATATTTGTTGTTTCCTTAGTGTAGCCCTTGGAAAGATCATGCCTGCTGTACAGAAACTGTCACTCAAGATATTCATGAATTGAAGTTGTATAATTTTAGTTATGATCATTGCTTCAGCCAAGTGAAGAGAAATGTCTCTTCCATGCAAGAAACACTTCATACAAGACAACTGTTTTTATGAATGCGAGCCACACATTGGATTATGGGTCGTAAATGTATGTTAAGTGAATTTTTTTATTTGTTTTACAATTTTGTTTATTATATATTTTGTTAGGATAGCTAAGCTATTTTACTGTACCCAGGTATTTATATTTTATCCATCCGAAGATATGGGATTTTTTTAAAAAAAAAGTTAACTTGAATGTTTTTTATTTTCTACTGAATTTGCAACTTGAAATTGAATTCGAATATGATGAGCAGCAGCACAAATGCTGAGGTCCTTAGGGCTAGTAGTTTAATTATTTGTTAGTACTGTGTTGCTAATTTTGAATTCTGTTTATAGGCTAATCCCAGCAAATGAGATTAAAAAAAAAAACCAATAAAACAGAGTCAATAGTTCTTTTTTGTTAATTTTTCACAAGGCTGTACGTTGAAGACTTAAAAGTATGATTAATTAATTTTTTTAATAGAAAATGCATTATGACATAAGATGTATGCCACGTCTTCTAATGTTATCTCTTGAGCCAGCCGTGGTGGTTCAGGGAATAGAGCTTTTGCCTTCCAATGAGGTGAACCGATCTCGAATCACAGCCATGATTAATTTATATGAATTCCGCACTCTGCTCGCACCGACCACAGTGCTGACATCTGTATTAGAGCTCCCTTGCAGTCAGACTAACTGTAAAAGTGTCTTTGTGCTTTTCCTTTCCATTTAACACAGGTGCAGGTTTGTTTCCTTAAAAAGTCCTCCACAAATTCAAATATCTCCCAATACATGATCCAGGAGTTCATTTGTCTTCTGGTTTGGGTTCAAAATTGCAAGGCTATGGAGTAGAGCATTAGCAGTCGTAAACCCAAAAATTGGATCGGCTGTTCAATGATGGTTAAAAAATAAAAAGTTATTCCTGTTAGCATTGCATTATACAATTTTTCTGTCTATACATATAAAGCATTTTATAAATTTGTGTTGCGAAACTTTACATTATTATTTTTTTTTACTTCAAGCAACTATTAAACACTTTTTATCTACTGATTCAAGCTTACTTCATGTAACAAAAATTACATGGTTATTAATTTATTTGACTTTGATTTAAATTATTGATTTCAATATTTTAATTTGTATGATAGATACTAGGATTTTCATTCTTGATTGAAGAAGCAAAAGTTTTCTCTAACAGTTCATTTTGTGAATAAAAAACATTTTAAATTTATATACAAAAATATCAGATTGACATGTTTAGTAAATGTTTAGTTTAATATTTTTAATTTAAATGTTTAAGTTGCATCGTAATATTTTCAATTTATGAAAAGTATTCAACTGATATACAAAGTTGTTTATTTTTCAATTTTGTGTTTGTGAACTTAAACCAAAACATGCAAAATAAGACTTTTAATTTTTTAAAATTATAAACATGTTTATACTTTTTTTGAAATTTTAATAAATTAAATGTTTGAAAATGTAAGGACAATACCAGTGTTTCTCTTTAAAAACCTTATATTTTTAGTCTTTAAGGGTTTATTCATAAAAATATTCATTCTTTCAATTTAAAGATTTTATTTACAATTAAATGATTTAGAATGGTGAAATGATTCCTGCTTTATTTTTGTTTCTACATGGTTTCTTTTGGAAAGGGGAAAAAATATGATAAATTCTTAATTGATAAATAGATTTAGAGTGATTTTTTTTTTTTTTTAATGTTGCAAAAAGAATTCTGAACTAAATTCTGTTAATGTTTACATATTTAATTCAACTGTTGCCAAATATTCTACGAATGTCGCTAAAATCATATGCATGGGCAGTATTGTTGCGTTGAAATATGTTTGAAAGTTACAAAATATTAACTGAAAATAGTTTTTTTTTCCTTGCATCAAAATCTGTGCATTAAAAGAAATGTTGTGCTAAATTTATTCTACAGGTAAATTAGGTTTTACTTTTCAGATTTTTCAAATGGAATAACTCTTATTTTTAAACTTCTATTTTTCTGCTTATTGATCTATGTGAGAATAACAATTCTAATGTATATACATATTTCTCATATGTGGCACCATAAAATCTGGTACTTCATGTTCTCAGTATAATTTTTATCAATGAGACAATTTTTTTTGCTCTAACCTGTTATATGTTTGAAAGTTACAAAACATTAACTGAAAATAGTTTTTTTTTCCTTGCATCAAAATCTATGCATTAAAAAATATGTTGTGCTAATTTTATTCTACAGGTAAATTAGGTTTTACTTTTCAGATTTTTCAAATGGAATAACGCTTATACATATTTCTCCTATGTGACACCATAAAATCTGGTATTTCTTCATGAACTTAGTATAATTTTTATCAATGAGCAATTTTTTTTGTTCTAACGTGTTATACGTTTGAAAGTTTCGAAACATTAATTGAAAATAGTTTTTTTTTCCTTGCATCAAAATCGATGCATTAAAAAAAATGTTGTTCTAATTTTATTCTACACGTAATTTATGCTTTACTTTTCAGATTTTTCAAATGGAATAACTCTTATACATATTTCTCCTATGTGACACCATAAAATCTGGTATTTCTTCATGTACTTAGTATAATTTTTATCAATGAGCATTTTTTTTTTGTTCTAACGTGTTATACGTTTGAAAGTCTCAAAACATTAACTGAAAATAGTTTTTTTTTCCCTTGCATCAAAATCTATGCATTAAAAAATATGTTGTTCTAATTTTATTCTACAGGTACATGAGATTTTACTTTTCAGATTTTACAAATGGAATACTCTTATTTTTAAACTTCTATTTATCTGTTTATTGATCTATGTGACGATAACAATTCTAATGTATATACATATTTCTCATTTGTGGCACCGTAAAATCTGGTATTTCTTCCATCTCCTTAGTTTAATTTTTATCAATGAGACAATTTTTTTTGCTCTAACGTGTAATATGTTTGAAAGTTACAAAATATTAACTGAGAATAGTTTTTTTTCCTTGCATCAAAATCTATGCATTAAAAAAAATGTTGTGCTAATTTTATTCTACAGGTAAATTAGGTTTTACTTTTCAGATTTTTCAAATGGAATAACTCTTATTTTTAAACTTCTATTTTTCTGCTTATTGACCTATGTGAGGATAACAATTCTAATGTATATACATATTTCTCATATGTGACACTAAAATCTGGTATTTCTTCATGTACTTAGTATAATTTTTACCAATGAGACAATTTTTTTTGCTCTAACCTGTTATATGTTTGAAAGTTACAAAATATTTACTGAAATTTTTTTTTTCCTTGCATCAAAATCTATGCATTAAAAAAATTGTTGTGCTAATTTTATTCTACAGATAAATTAGTTTTTCCTTTTCAGATTTTTCGAATGGAATAACTATTATTTTTAAACTTCTATTTTTCTGCTTATTGATCTGTGTCAGGATAACAATTCTAATGTATATACCTATTTCTCATATGTGGCACCATAAAATCTGCCCCTGAGGGGGTTTACCTTCTTTAGGTAAACCACGCCCTGGAGTCACGCCCTGGGGTACTCTAGTGATGTATCTTTAGTATAATTTTTATCAATGAGACAATTTTTTTTGCTCTAACGTGTTATATGTTTGAAAGTTACAAAATATCAACTGAGAATAGTTTTTTTTTCCTTGCATCAAAATCTATGCATTAAAAAATATGTTGTTCTAATTTTATTCTACAGGTACATGAGATTTTACTTTTCAGATTTTTCAAATGGAATAACTCTTATTTTCAAACTTCTATTTTTCTGCTTATTGATCTATGTAACGATGACAATTTTAATGTATATACATATTTCTCACATGTGGCACCATAAAATCTGTTATTTCTTCATGTACTTAGTATAATTTTTATTATTGAGACAATTTTTTTTCCTAACTTGCTATATGTTTGAAAGTTTCAAAATACAGTACAGAACCCGTTATCCGGAAATCGGAAAACCGGAACGAAATTCGATAAATTTTCCGGCCATTTAAAAAAAATTTTTTTTTTTCCTCATAAGATTTTAGGATTTTTCTTTCTTTTAGGAAAGATGTTTACCTTACTATCATTTTGGAAATAATCATTAGTGAATTACTTCGTTTTTTCTTCGTTTTAAGATTATTAGTTATCCGGAATAGCGATGGTCCCGATCATTCCGGATAATCGGTTCCCTTCTGTATTAACTGAAAATAGTTTTTTTTCCTTGCATCAAAATCTATGCGTTAAGAGAAAATGTTGTGCTAATTTTATTGTACAGGTAAATTAGGTTTTACTTTTCAGATTTTTCAAATGGAATAACTGTTATTTTTAAACTTCTATTTTTCTGCTTTTTGATCTATGTGACGATAACAATTCTAATGTATATACATATTTCTCATATGTGGCACCATAAAATCTGGTATTTCTTCATGTACTTAATATAATTTTTATCAATGAGAAATTTTTTTTTTGCTCTAACGTGTTATATGTTTGAAAGTTACAAAATATTAACTGAAAATAGTTTTTTTTCTTGCATTAAAAAAAAATTGTGCTAATTTTATTCTACACGTAATTTAGGTTTTACTTTTCAGATTTATCAAATGGAATAACTCTTATTTTCAAACTTTTATTTTTCTGCTTATTGATGTATGTAACGATAACAATTTTTATGTATATACATATTTCTCACATGTGGCACCATAAAATCTGGTATTTCTTCATGTACTTAGTATAATTTTTATCAATGAGACATTTTTTTTTGCTCTAACGTGTTATATGTTTGAAAGTTACAAAATATTAACTGAAAATAGTTTTTCTTTTCCTTGCATCAAAATCGATGCATTAAAAAAAAATTTGTACTAATTTTATTCTACATGTAATTTATGCTTTACTTTTCAGATTTTTCAAATGGAATAACTCTTATACATATTTCTCCTATGTGACACCATAAAATCTGGTATTTCTTCATGTACTTAGTATAATTTTTATCAATGAGCATTTTTTTTTGTTCTAACGTGTTATACGTTTGAAAGTTTCAAAACATTAACTGAAAATAACTTTTTTTTTTCCTTGCGTCAAAATCGATGCATTAAAAAAAAATTTTGTTCTAATTTTATTCTACAGGTACATGAGATTTTACTTTTCAGATTTTTCAAATGGAATAACTCTTATTTTCAAACTTCTATTTTTCTGCTTATTGATGTATGTAACGATAAAAATTTTAATGTATATACATATTTCTCACATGTGGCACCATAAAATCTGGTATTTCTTCATGTATGTGACGATAACAATTCTAATGTATATACATATTTCTCATATGTGGCGCCATAAAATCTGGTATTTCTTCATGTACTTAGTATAATTTTTATCAATGAGAAATTTTTTTTTTGCTCTAACGTGTTATATGTTTGAAAGTTACAAAATATTAACTGAAAATAGTTTTTTTTCCTTGCATTAAAAAAAAATTGTGCTAATTTTATTCTACAGGTAAATTAGGTTTTACTTTTCAGATTTTTCAAATGGAATAACTCTTATTTTCAAACTTTTATTTTTCTGCTTATTGATGTATGTAACGATAACAATTTTTATGTATATACATATTTCTCACATGTGGCACCATAAAATCTGGTATTTCTTCATGTACTTAGTATAATTTTTATCGATGAGACAATTTTTTTTGCTCTAACGTGTTATATGTTTGAAAGTTGCAAAATATTAACTGAAAATGGTTTTTTTTTCCTTGCATCAAAATCAATGCATTAAAAAAAAATTTTGTACTAATTTTATTCTACAGGTAAATTAGGTTTTACTTTTCAGATTTTTCAAGTGGAATAACTCTTATTTTTAAACTTCTGTTTTTCTGCTTATTGATCTATGTGATGATAACAATTCTAATGTATATACATATTTCTCATACATGGCACCATAAAATCTGCGCCTGAGGGGGTTTACCTTCTTTAGGTAAACACAGGGAGTCACGCCCCGGGGTACCCTAGTGATCTATCCTTAGTAGAATTTTTTTCAATGAGACAATTTTTTTTGCTCTTACGTGTTATATGTTTGAAAGTTACAAAATATTAACTGAAAATAGTTTTTTTTCCTTGCATTAAAAAAAAATTGTGCTAATTTTATTCTACACGTAATTTAGGTTTTACTTTTCAGATTTTTCAAATGGAATAACTCTTATTTTTAAACTTCTATTTTTCTGCTTATTGACCTATGTGAGGATAACAATTCTAATGTATATACATATTTCTCATATGTGACACTAAAATCTGGTATTTCTTCATGTACTTAGTATAATTTTTATCAATGAGCATTTTTTTTTGTTCTAACGTATTATACGTTTGAAAGTTTCAAAACATTAACTGAAAATAGTTTTTTTTTCCTTGCATCAAAATCGATGCATTAAAAAAAAAATGTTGTTCTAATTTTATTCTACAGGTACATGAGATTTTACTTTTCAGATTTTTCAAATGGAATAACTCTTATTTTCAAACTTCTATTTTTCTGCTTATTGATCTATGTAACGATGACAATTTTAATGTATATACATATTTCTCACATGTGGCACCATAAAATCTGTTATTTCTTCATGTACTTAGTATAATTTTTATTATTGAGACAATTTTTTTTCCTATCTTGCTATATGTTTGAAAGTTTCAAAATACAGTACAGAACCCGTTATCCGGAAATCAGAAAACCGGAAAACCGGAACGAAATTCGATAAATTTTCCGGCCATTTAAAAGAATTTTTTTTTTCCTCATAAGATTTTAGGATTTTTCTTTCTTTTAGGAAAGATGTTTACCTTACTATCATTTTGGAAATAATCATTAGTGAATTACTTCGTTTTTTCTTCGTTTTAAGATTATTAGTTATCCGGAATAGCGATGGTCCCGGTCGTTCCGGATAATCGGTTCCCTTCTGTATTAACTGAAAGTAGTTTTTTTTCCTTGCATCAAAATCTATGCGTTAAGAGAAAATGTTGTGCTAATTTTATTGTACAGGTAAATTAGGTTTTACTTTTCAGATTTTTCAAATGGAATAACTGTTATTTTTAAACTTCTATTTTTCTGCTTTTTGATCTATGTGACGATAACAATTCTAATGTATATACATATTTCTCATATGTGGCACCATAAAATCTGGTATTTCTTCATGTACTTAGTATAATTTTTATCAATGAGAAATTTTTTTTTTGCTCTAACGTGTTATATGTTTGAAAGTTACAAAATATTAACTGAAAATGGTTTTTTTTTCCTTGCATCAAAATCAATGCATTAAAAAAAAATTTTGTACTAATTTTATTCTACAGGTAAATTAGGTTTTACTTTTCAGATTTTTCAAATGGAATAACTCTTATTTTCAAACTTTTATTTTTCTGCTTATTGATGTATGTAACGATAACAATTTTTATGTATATACATATTTCTCACATGTGGCACCATAAAATCTGGTATTTCTTCATGTACGTAGTATAATTTTTATCGATGAGACAATTTTTTTTGTTCTAACGTGTTATATGTTTGAAAGTGGCAAAATATTAACTGAAAATAGTTTTTTTTTCTTTGCATCAAAATCTATGCATTAAAAAAAAATTTGTGCTAATTTTATTCTACATGTAATTTAGGTTTTACTTTTTAGATTTTTCAAATGGAATCACTCTTATTTTTAAACTTTTATTTTTCTGCTTATTGATCTATGTCAGGATAACAATTCTATTGTACTATATACATATTTCTCATATGTGGAACCATAAAATCAGCCCCTGAGGGGGTTTACCTTCTTTAGGTAAACACTGGGAGTCACGCCCCGGGGTGCCCTAGTGATCTATCCTTAGTATAATTTTTATCAATGAGACAATTTTTTTTGCTCTAGCGTTTTATATGTTTGAAAGATACAAAATATTAACTGAAAGTATTTTTTTTTTCCTTGCTTCAAAATCTATGCATTAAAAAAAAATTTGTGCTAATTTTATTCTTCACGTAATTTATGCTTTACTTTTCAGATTTTTCAATTGGAATAACTCTTATTTTTAAACTTGTATTTTTCTGCTTATTGATCTATGTGACAATAACAATTCTAATGTATATACATATTTCTCATACGTGGCACCATAAATTCTGGCCCTGAGGGGGTTTACCTTCTTTAGGTAAACACAGGGAGTCACGCCCCGGGGTACCCTAGTGATCTATCCTAAGTATAATTTTTTTCAATGAGACAATTTTTTTGCTCTAACGTGTTATATGTTTGAAAGTTACAAAATATTTACTGAAATTTTTTTTTTCCTTGCATCAAAATCTATGCATTAAAAAAAATGTTGTGCTAATTTTATTCTACAGGTAAATTAGGTTTTACTTTTCAGATTTTTCAAATGGAATAACTCTTATTTTTAAACTTCTATTTTTCTGCTTATTGACCTATGTGAGGATAACAATTCTAATGTATATACATATTTCTCATATGTGACACTGAAATCTGGTATTTCTTCATGTACTTAGTATAATTTTTATCAATGAGACAATTTTTGTTGCTCTAACCTGTTATATGTTTGAAAGTTACAAAATATTTACTGAAATTTTTTTTTTCCTTGCATCAAAATCTATGCATTAAAAAAAATGTTGTGCTAATTTTATTCTACAGGTAAATTAGGTTTTACTTTTCAGATTTTTCAAATGGAATAACTCTTATTTTTAAACTTCTATTTTTCTGCTTATTGACCTATGTGAGGATAACAATTCTAATGTATATACATATTTCTCATATGTGACACTAAAATCTGGTATTTCTTCATGTACTTAGTATAATTTTTATCAATGAGACAATTTTTGTTGCTCTAACCTGTTATATGTTTGAAAGTTACAAAATATTTACTGAAATTTTTTTTTTCCTTGCATCAAAATCTATGCATTAAAAAAAATGTTGTGCTAATTTTATTCTACAGATAAATTAGGTTTTCCTTTTCAGATTTTTCAAATGGAATAACTATTATTTTTAAACTTCTATTTTTCTGCTTATTGATCTATGTGAGGATAACAATTCTAATGTATATACATATTTCTCATATGGGGCACCATAAAATCTAGTATTTCTTCATCTCCTTAGTATAATTTTTATCAATGAGACAATTTTTTTTGCTCTAACGTGTTATATGTCTGAAAGTTACAAAATATTAACTGAAAATAGTTTTTTTTTCCTTGCATCAAAATCTTTGCATTAAAAAAAATTTTGTACTAATTTTATACTCCAGGTAAATTAGGTTTTACTTTTCAGATTTTTTAAATGGAATAACTCTTATTTTTAAGCTTCTATTTTTCTGCTTATTGTTCTGTGTCAGGATAACAATTCTAATGTATATACATATTTCTCATATGTGGCACCATAAAATCTGCCCCTGAGGGGGTTTACCTTCTTTTGGTAAACACATGGAGTCACGCCCTGGGGTACTCTAGTGATGTATCTTTAGTATAATTTTTATCAATGAGACAATTTTTTTTGCTCTAACGTGTTATATGTTTGAAAGTTACAAATAGTTTTTTTTTCCTTGCATCAAAATCGATGCATTTAAAAAAAATGTTGTTCTAATTTTATTCTACACGTAATTTGCGCTTTACTTTTCAGATTTTTCAAATGGAATAACTCTTATACATATTTCTCCTATGTGACTCCATAAAATCTGGTATTTCTTCATGTACTTAGTATAATTTTTATCAATGAGCATTTTTTTTTTGTTCTAACGTGTTATACGTTTGAAAGTCTCAAAACATTAACTGAAAATAGTTTTTTTTTCCTTGCATCAAAATCGATGCATTAAAAAAAAAATGTTGTTCTAATTTTATTCTACAGGTACATGAGATTTTACTTTTCAGATTTTTCAAATGGAATAACTCTTATTTTCAAACTTCTATTTTTCTGCTTATTGATCTATGTAACGATGACAATTTTAATGTATATACATATTTCTCACATGTGGCACCATAAAATCTGTTATTTCTTCATGTACTTAGTATAATTTTTATTATTGAGACAATTTTTTTTCCTAACTTGCTATATGTTTGAAAGTTTCAAAATACAGTACAGAACCTGTTATCCGGAAATCAGAAAACCGGAAAACCGGAACGAAATTCGATAAATTTTCCGGCCATTTAAAAAAAAATTATTTTTTTCCTCATAAGATTTTAGGATTTTTCTTTCTTTTAGGAAAGATGTTTACCTTACTATCATTTTGGAAATAATCATTAGTGAATTACTTTATTTTTTCTTCGTTTTAAGATTATTTCCAAATATCAGTTTTTTTAGTTGGGTTTAACAATAAAAAAACTGCTTTTGTAAGCGATTCACAAAATTGGAAAAGTCAGTTATCCGGAATAGCGATGTTCCCGATTGTTCCGGATAATCGGTTCCCTTCTGTATTAACTGAAAATAGTTTTTTTTTCCTTGCATCAAAATCTATGCGCTAAGAGAAAATGTTGTGCTAATTTTATTGTACAGGTAAATTAGGTTTTACTTTTCAGATTTTTCAAATGGAATAACTCTTATTTTGAAACTTCTATTTTTCTGCTTTTTGATCTATGTGACGATAACAATTCTAATGTATATACATATTTCTCATATGTGGCACCATAAAATCTGGTATTTCTTCATGTACTTAGTATAATTTTTATCAATGAGACATTTTTTTTTGCTCTAACGTGTTATATGTTTGAAAGTTACAAAATATTAACTGAAAATAGTTTTTCGTTTCCTTGCATCAAAATCGATGCATTAAAAAAAATTTTTTTACTAATTTTATTCTACAGGTAAATTAGGTTTTACTTTTCAGATTTTTCAAATGGAATAACGCTTATACATATTTCTCCTATGTGACACCATAAAATCTGGTATTTCTTCATGAACTTAGTATAATTTTTATCAATGAGCAATTTTTTTTGTTCTAACGTGTTATACGTTTGAAAGTTTCGAAACATTAATTGAAAATAGTTTTTTTTTCCTTGCATCAAAATCGATGCATTAAAAAAAAATGTTGTTCTAATTTTATTCTACATGTAATTTATGCTTTACTTTTCAGATTTTTCAAATGGAATAACTCTTATTTTCAAACTTCTATTTTTCTGCTTATTGATGTATGTAACAATAACAATTTTAATGTATATACATATTTCTCACATGTGGCACCATAAAATCTGGTATTTCTTCATGTATGTGACGATAACAATTCTAATGTATATACATATTTCTCATATGTGGCTCCATAAAATCTGGTATTTCTTCATGTACTTAGTATAATTTTTATCAATGAGCATTTTTTTTTGTTCTAACGTGTTATACGTTTGAAAGTTTCAAAACATTAACTGAAAATAGTTTTTTTTTTCCTTGCATCAAAATCGATGCATTAAAAAAAAATGTTGTTCTAATTTTATTCTACAGGTACATGAGATTTTACTTTTCAGATTTTTCAAATGGAATAACTCTTATTTTCAAACTTCTATTTTTCTGCTTATTGATGTATGTAACGATAACAATTTTAATGTATATACATATTTCTCACATGTGGCACCATAAAATCTGGTATTTCTTCATGTATGTGACGATAACAATTCTAATGTATATACATATTTCTCATATGTGGCGCCATAAAATCTGGTATTTCTTCATGTACTTAGTATAATTTTTATCAATGAGAAATTTTTTTTTTGCTCTAACGTGTTATATGTTTGAAAGTTACAAAATATTAACTGAAAATAGTTTTTTTTCCTTGCATCAAAAAAAAATTGTGCTAATTTTATTCTACAAGTAATTTAGGTTTTACTTTTCAGATTTTTCAAATCGAATACTTTTACTTTTAAACTTCTATTTATCTGTTTATTGATCTATGTGACGGTAACAATTCTAATGTATATACATATTTCTCATATGTGGCACCATAAAATCTGGTATTTCTTCATGTTTTTAGTATAATTTTTATCAATGAGGCAATTTTTTTTTGCTCTAACGAGTTATATGTTTGAAAGTTACAAAATATTAACTGATTTTTTTTTTTTCCTTGCATCAAAATCAATGCATTAAAAAAAAATTTTGTACTAATTTTATTCTACAGGTAAATTAGGTTTTACTTTTCAGATTTTTCAAGTGGAATAACTCTTATTTTTAAACTTCTGTTTTTCTGCTTATTGATCTATGTGATGATAACAATTCTAATGTATATACATATTTCTCATACATGGCACCATAAAATCTGCGCCTGAGGGGGTTTACCTTCTTTAGGTAAACACAGGGAGTCACGCCCCGGGGTACCCTAGTGATCTATCCTTAGTATAATTTTTTTCAATGAGACAATTTTTTTTGCTCTTACGTGTTATATGTTTGAAAGTTACAAAATATTAACTGAAAATATTTTTTTTTTTTGCATTAAAAAAAAATTGTGCTAATTTTATTCTACACGTAATTTAGGTTTTACTTTTCAGATTTTTCAAATGGAATACTCTTATTTTTAAACTTCTATTTATCTGTTTATTGATCTATGTGACGATAACAATTCTAATGTATATACATATTTCTCATTTGTGGCACCGTAAAATCTGGTATTTCTTCCATCTCCTTAGTTTAATTTTTATCAATGAGACAATTTTTTTTGCTCTAACGTGTAATATGTTTGAAAGTTACAAAATATTAACTGAGAATAGTTTTTTTTCCTTGCATCAAAATCTATGCGTTAAGAGAAAATGTTGTGCTAATTTTATTGTACAGGTAAATTAGGTTTTACTTTTCAGATTTTTCAAATGGAATAACTGTTATTTTTAAACTTCTATTTTTCTGCTTTTTGATCTATGTGACGATAACAATTCTAATGTATATACATATTTCTCATATGTGGCACCATAAAATCTGGTATTTCTTCATGTACTTAGTATAATTTTTATCAATGAGAAATTTTTTTTTTGCTCTAACGTGTTATATGTTTGAAAGTTACAAAATATTAACTGAAAATAGTTTTTTTTCCTTGCATTAAAAAAAAATTGTGCTAATTTTATTCTACACGTAATTTAGGTTTTACTTTTCAGATTTTTCAAATGGAATACTTTTATTTTTAAACTTCTATTTATCTGTTTATTGATCTATGTGACGGTAACAATTCTAATGTATATACATATTTCTCATATGTGGCACCATAAAATCTGGTATTTCTTCATGTTTTTAGTATAATTTTTATCAATGAGGCAATTTTTTTTTGCTCTAACGAGTTATATGTTTGAAAGTTACAAAATATTAACTAAAAAGGTTTTTTTTTTCCTTGCATCAAAATCAATGCATTAAAAAAAAAATTTGTACTAATTTTATTCTAAAGGTAAATTAGGTTTTACTTTTCAGATTTTTCAAATGGAATAACTCTTATTTTCAAACTTTTATTTTTCTGCTTATTGATGTATGTAACGATAACAATTTTTATGTATATAAATATTTCTCACATGTGGCACCATAAAATCTGGTATTTCTTCATGTACTTAGTATAATTTTTATCGATGAGACAATTTTTTTTGCTCTAACGTGTTATATGTTTGAAAGTGGCAAAATATTAACTGAAAATAGTTTTTTTTTTCTTTGCATCAAAATCTATGCATTAAAAAAAAATTTGTGCGAATTTTATTCTACATGTAATTTAGGTTTTACTTTTTAGATTTTTCAAATGGAATCACTCTTATTGTTAAAATTTTATTTTTCTGCTTATTGATCTATGTCAGGATAACAATTCTATTGTACTATATACATATTTCTCATATGTGGAACCATAAAATCTGCCCCTGAGGGGGTTTACCTTCTTTAGGTAAACACTGGGAGTCACGCCCCGGGGTGCCCTAGTGATCTATCCTTAGTATAATTTTTATCAATGAGACAATTTTTTTTGCTCTAGCGTTTTATATGTTTGAAAGTTACAAAATATTAACTGAAAGTATTTTTTTTTTCCTTGCTTCAAAATCTATGCATTAAAAAAAAAATTGTGCTAATTTTATTCTTCACGTAATTTATGCTTTACTTTTCAGATTTTTCAATTGGAATAACTCTTATTTTTAAACTTGTATTTTTCTGCTTATTGATCTATGTGACAATAACAATTCTAATGTATATACATATTTCTCATACGTGGCACCATAAATTCTGGCCCTGAGGGGGTTTACGTTCTTTAGGTAAACACAGGGAGTCACGCCCCGGATTACCCTAGTGATCTATCCTAAGTATAATTTTTTTCAAGGAGACAATTTTTTTGCTCTAACGTGTTATATGTTTGAAAGTTTCAAAATATTAACTGAAAATAGTTTTTTTTCCTTGCATCGAAATCGATGCATTAAAAAAAATGTTGTTCTAATTTTATTCTACAGGTAAATTAGGTTTTACTTTTCAGATTTTTCAAATGAAATAACTCTTATTTTTAAACTTCTATTTTTCTGCTTATTGACCTATGTGAGGATAACAATTCTAATGTATATACATATTTCTCATATGTGACACTGAAATCTGGCATTTCTTTATGTACTTAGTATAATTTTTATCAATGAGACAATTTTTGTTGCTCTAACCTGTTATATGTTTTAAAGTTACAAAATATTTACTGAAATTTTTTTTTTCCTTGCATCAAAATCTATGCATTAAAAAAAATGTTGTGCTAATTTTATTCTACAGATAAATTAGGTTTTCCTTTTCAGATTTTTCAAATGGAATAACTCTTATTTTTAAGCTTCTATTTTTCTGCTTATTGTTCTATGTGACGATAACAATTCTACTGTATATACATATTTCTTATATGTGGAACCATAGAATCTGGTATTTCTTCATGTACTTAGTATAATTTTTATCAATGAGACAATTTTTTTTGCTCTAACCTGTTATATGTTTGAAAGTTACAAAATATTTACTGAAATTTTTTTTTTCCTTGCATCAAAATCTATGCATTAAAAAAAATGTTGTGCTAATTTTATTCTACAGATAAATTAGGTTTTCCTTTTCAGATTTTTCAAATTGAATAACTATTATTTTTAAACTTCTATTTTTCTGCTTATTGATCTGTGTCAGGATAACAATTCTAATGTATATACATATTTCTCATATGTGGCACCATAAAATCTGCCCCTGAGGGGGTTTACCTTCTTTTGGTAAACACATGGAGTCACGCCCTGGGGTACTCTAGTGATGTATCTTTAGAATAATTTTTATCAATGAGACAATTTTTTTTGCTCTAACGTGTTATATGTTTGAAAGTTACAAATAGTTTTTTTTTCCTTGCATCAAAATCGATGCATTTAAAAAAAATGTTGTTCTAATTTTATTCTACACGTAATTTGCGCTTTACTTTTCAGATTTTTCAAATGGAATAACTCTTATACATATTTCTCCTATGTGACTCCATAAAATCTGGTATTTCTTCATGTACTTAGTATAATTTTTATCAATGAGCATTTTTTTTTTTGCTCTAATGTGTTATATGTTTGAAAGTTACAAAATATTAACTGAAAATAGTTTTTTTTCCTTGCATTAAAAAAAAATTGTGCTAATTTTATTCTACACGTAATTTAGGTTTTACTTTTCAGATTTTTCAAATGGAATACTTTTATTTTTAAACTTCTATTTATCTGTTTATTGATCTATGTGACGGTAACAATTCTAATGTATATACATATTTCTCATATGTGGCACCATAAAATCTGGTATTTCTTCATGTTTTTAGTATAATTTTTATCAATGAGGCAATTTTTTTCTGCTCTAACCTGTTATATGTTTGAAAGTTACAAAACATTAACTGAAAATAGTTTTTTTTTCCTTGCATCAAAATCTATGCGTTAAGAGAAAATGTTGTGCTAATTTTATTGTACAGGTAAATTAGGTTTTACTTTTCAGATTTTTCAAATGGAATAACTGTTATTTTTAAACTTCTATTTTTCTGCTTTTTGATCTATGTGACGATAACAATTCTAATGTATATACATATTTCTCATATGTGGCACCATAAAATCTGGTATTTCTTCATGTTTTTAGTATAATTTTTATCAATGAGGCAATTTTTTTCTGCTCTAACGTGTTATATGTTTGAAAGTTACAAAACATTAACTGAAAATAGTTTTTTTTTCCTTGCATCAAAATCTATGCGTTAAGAGAAAATGTTGTGCTAATTTTATTGTACAGGTAAATTAGGTTTTACTTTTCAGATTTTTCAAATGGAATAACTGTTATTTTTAAACTTCTATTTTTCTGCTTTTTGATCTATGTGACAATAACAATTCTAATGTTTATACATATTTCTCATATGTGACACTAAAATCTGGTATTTCTTCATGTACTTAGTATAAATTTTATCGATGAGACAATTTTTTTGCTCTAACGTGTTATATGTTTGAAAGTGGCAAAATATTAACTGAAAATAGTTTTTTCCCCTTGCGTCAAAATCTATGCATTAAAAAAAAATTTGTGCTAATTTTATTCTACATGTAATTTAGGTTTTACTTTTTAGATTTTTCAAATGGAATCACACTTATTTTTAAACTTCTATTTTTCGGCTTATTGATGTATGTAACGATAACAATTTTAATGTATATACATATTTCTCACATGTGGAACCATAAAATCTGGTATTTCTTCATGTTCTTAGTATAACTTTTATCAATGAGAAATTTTTTTTTGTTCTAACGTGTTATATGTTTGAAATTTTCAAAATATCAACTGAAAAGTTTTTTTTTCCTTGCATCAAAATCTGCATTAAAAAAAAAATTTTGTGCTAATTTTATTCTTCAGGTAAATTAAGTTTTGCTTTTCTGATTTTTCAAATGGAATAACTCTTATTTTTAAACTTCTATTTTTCTGCTTATTGATCTATGTCAGGATAACAATTCTAATGTATATACATATTTCTCATACGTGGCACCATAAAATCTGCGCCTGAGGGGGTTTACCTTCTTTAGGTAAACACAGGGAGTCAGGCCCCGGGGTACCCTAGTGATCTATCCTTAGTATAATTTTTTTCAATGAGACAATTTTTTTTTGCTCTTACGTGTTATATGTTTGAAAGTTACAAAATATTAACTGAAAATAGTTTTTTTTCCTTGCATTAAAAAAAAATTGTGCTAATTTTATTCTACACGTAATTTAGGTTTTACTTTTCAGATTTTTCAAATGGAATACTCTTATTTTTAAACTTCTATTTATCTGTTTATTGATCTATGTGACGATAACAATTCTAATGTATATACATATTTCTCATACGTGGCACCATAAAATCTGCCCCTGAGGGGGTTTACCTTCTTTAGGTAAACACATGGAGTCACGCCCTGGGGTACTCTAGTGATGTATCTTTAGTATAATTTTTATCAATGAGACAATTTTTTTTGCTCTAACGTGTTATATGTTTGAAAGTTACAAAATATCAACTGAGAATAGTTTTTTTTTTCCTTGTATGAAAATCTATGCATTAAAAAATATGTTGTGCTAATTTTATTCTACAGGTAAATTAGGTTTTCCTTTTCAGATTTTTCAAATGGAATAACTATTATTTTTAAACTTCTATTTTTCTGCTTATTGATCTATGTGAGGATAACAATTCTAATGTATATACATATTTCTCATATGGGGCACCATAAAATCTAGTATTTCTTCATCTCCTTAGTATAATTTTTATCAATGAGACAATTTTTTTTGCTCTAACGTGTTATATGTCTGAAAGTTACAAAATATTAACTGAAAATAGTTTTTTTTCCTTGCATCAAAATCTTTGCATTAAAAAAAAATTTTGTACTAATTTTATACTCCAGGTAAATTAGGTTTTACTTTTCAGATTTTTTAAATGGAATAACTCTTATTTTTAAGCTTCTATTTTTCTGCTTATTGTTCTATGTGACGATAACAATTCTACTGTATATACATATTTCTTATATGTGGAACCATAGAATCTGGTATTTCTTCATGTACTTAGTATAATTTTTATCAATGAGACAATTTTTTTTGCTCTAACCTGTTATATGTTTGAAAGTTACAAAATATTTACTGAAATTTTTTTTTTCCTTGCATCAAAATCTATGCATTAAAAAAAATGTTGTGCTAATTTTATTCTACAGATAAATTAGGTTTTCCTTTTCAGATTTTTCAAATTGAATAACTATTATTTTTAAACTTCTATTTTTCTGCTTATTGATCTGTGTCAGGATAACAATTCTAATGTATATACATATTTCTCATATGTGGCACCATAAAATCAGCCCCTGAGGGGGTTTACCTTCTTTTGGTAAACACATGGAGTCACGCCCTGGGGTACTCTAGTGATGTATCTTTAGTATAATTTTTATCAATGAGACAATTTTTTTTGCTCTAACGTGTTATATGTTTGAAAGTTACAAATAGTTTTTTTTTCCTTGCATCAAAATCGATGCATTTAAAAAAAATGTTGTTCTAATTTTATTCTACACGTAATTTGCGCTTTACTTTTCAGATTTTTCAAATGGAATAACTCTTATACATATTTCTCCTATGTGACTCCATAAAATCTGGTATTTCTTCATGTACTTAGTATAATTTTTATCAATGAGCATTTTTTTTTTGCTCTAATGTGTTATATGTTTGAAAGTTACAAAATATTAACTGAAAATAGTTTTTTTTCCTTGCATTAAAAAAAAATTGTGCTAATTTTATTCTACACGTAATTTAGGTTTTACTTTTCAGATTTTTCAAATGGAATACTTTTATTTTTAAACTTCTATTTATCTGTTTATTGATCTATGTGACGGTAACAATTCTAATGTATATACATATTTCTCATATGTGGCACCATAAAATCTGGTATTTCTTCATGTTTTTAGTATAATTTTTATCAATGAGGCAATTTTTTTCTGCTCTAACGTGTTATATGTTTGAAAGTTACAAAACATTAACTGAAAATAGTTTTTTTTTCCTTGCATCAAAATCTATGCGTTAAGAGAAAATGTTGTGCTAATTTTATTGTACAGGTAAATTAGGTTTTACTTTTCAGATTTTTCAAATGGAATAACTCTTATTTTCAAACTTTTATTTTTCTGCTTATTGATGTATGTAACGATAACAATTTTTATGTATATACATATTTCTCACATGTGGCACCATAAAATCTGGTATTTCTTCATGTACTTAGTATAATTTTTATCGATGAGACAATTTTTTTTCTCTAACGTGTTATATGTTTGAAAGTGGCAAAATATTAACTGAAAATAGTTTTTTTTTTCTTTGCATCAAAATCTATGCATTAAAAAAAAATTTGTGCTAATTTTATTCTACATGTAATTTAGGTTTTACTTTTTAGATTTTTCAAATGGAATCACTCTTATTGTTAAAATTTTATTTTTCTGCTTATTGATCTATGTCAGGATAACAATTCTATTGTACTATATACATATTTCTCATATGTGGAACCATAAAATCTGCCCCTGAGGGGGTTTACCTTCTTTAGGTAAACACTGGGAGTCACGCCCCGGGGTGCCCTAGTGATCTATCCTTAGTATAATTTTTATCAATGAGACAATTTTTTTTGCTCTAGCGTTTTATATGTTTGAAAGTTACAAAATATTAACTGAAAGTATTTTTTTTTTCCTTGCTTCAAAATCTATGCATTAAAAAAAAAATTGTGCTAATTTTATTCTTCACGTAATTTATGCTTTACTTTTCAGATTTTTCAATTGGAATAACTCTTATTTTTAAACTTGTATTTTTCTGCTTATTGATCTATGTGACAATAACAATTCTAATGTATATACATATTTCTCATACGTGGCACCATAAATTCTGGCCCTGAGAGGGTTTACGTTCTTTAGGTAAACACAGGGAGTCACGCCCCGGGGTACCCTAGTGATCTATCCTAAGTATAATTTTTTTCAAGGAGACAATTTTTTTGCTCTAACGTGTTATATGTTTGAAAGTTTCAAAATATTAACTGAAAATAGTTTTTTTTCCTTGCATCGAAATCGATGCATTAAAGAAAATGTTGTTCTAATTTTATTCTACAGGTGAATTAGGTTTTACTTTTCAGATTTTTCAAATGAAATAACTCTTATTTTTAAACTTCTATTTTTCTGCTTATTGACCTATGTGAGGATAACAATTCTAATGTATATACATATTTCTCATATGTGACACTGAAATCTGGTATTTCTTCATGTACTTAGTATAATTTTTATCAATGAGACAATTTTTGTTGCTCTAACCTGTTATATGTTTGAAAGTTACAAAATATTTACTGAAATTTTTTTTCTTCCTTGCATCAAAATCTATGCATTTAAAAAAATGTTGTGCTAATTTTATTCTACAGGTAAATTAGGTTTTACTTTTCAGATTTTTCAAATGGAATAACTCTTATTTTTAAACTTCTATTTTTCTGCTTATTGACCTATGTGAGGATAACAATTCTAATGTATATACATATTTCTCATATGTGACACTAAAATCTGGTATTTCTTCATGTACTTAGTATAATTTTTATCAATGAGACAATTTTTGTTGCTCTAACCTGTTATATGTTTGAAAGTTACAAAATATTTACTGAAATTTTTTTTTTCCTTGCATCAAAATCTATGCATTAAAAAAAATGTTGTGCTAATTTTATTCTACAGATAAATTAGGTTTTCCTTTTCAGATTTTTCAAATGGAATAACTCTTATTTTTAAGCTTCTATTTTTCTGCTTATTGTTCTATGTGACGATAACAATTCTACTGTATATACATATTTCTTATATGTGGAACCATAGAATCTGGTATTTCTTCATGTACTTAGTATAATTTTTATCAATGAGACAATTTTTTTTGCTCTAACCTGTTATATGTTTGAAAGTTACAAAATATTTACTGAAATTTTTTTTTTCCTTGCATCAAAATCTATGCATTAAAAAAAATGTTGTGCTAATTTTATTCTACAGATAAATTAGGTTTTCCTTTTCAGATTTTTCAAATTTAATAACTATTATTTTTAAACTTCTATTTTTCTGCTTATTGATCTGTGTCAGGATAACAATTCTAATGTATATACATATTTCTCATATGTGGCACCATAAAATCTGCCCCTGAGGGGGTTTACCTTCTTTTGGTAAACACATGGAGTCACGCCCTGGGGTACTCTAGTGATGTATCTTTAGTATAATTTTTATCAATGAGACAATTTTTTTTGCTCTAACGTGTTATATGTTTGAAAGTTACAAATAGTTTTTTTTTCCTTGCATCAAAATCGATGCATTTAAAAAAAATGTTGTTCTAATTTTATTCTACACGTAATTTGCGCTTTACTTTTCAGATTTTTCAAATGGAATAACTCTTATACATATTTCTCCTATGTGACTCCATAAAATCTGGTATTTCTTCATGTACTTAGTATAATTTTTATCAATGAGCATTTTTTTTTTGTTCTAACGTGTTATACGTTTGAAAGTCTCAAAACATTAACTGAAAATAGTTTTTTTTTCCTTGCATCAAAATCGATGCATTAAAAAAAAAATGTTGTTCTAATTTTATTCTACAGGTACATGAGATTTTACTTTTCAGATTTTTCAAATGGAATAACTCTTATTTTCAAACTTCTATTTTTCTGCTTATTGATCTATGTAACGATGACAATTTTAATGTATATACATATTTCTCACATGTGGCACCATAAAATCTGTTATTTCTTCATGTACTTAGTATAATTTTTATTATTGAGACAATTTTTTTTCCTAACTTGCTATATGTTTGAAAGTTTCAAAATACAGTACAGAACCTGTTATCCGGAAATCAGAAAACCGGAAAACCGGAACGAAATTCGATAAATTTTCCGGCCATTTAAAAAAAAATTATTTTTTTCCTCATAAGATTTTAGGATTTTTCTTTCTTTTAGGAAAGATGTTTACCTTACTATCATTTTGGAAATAATCATTAGTGAATTACTTTATTTTTTCTTCGTTTTAAGATTATTTCCAAATATCAGTTTTTTTAGTTGGGTTTAACAATAAAAAAAACTGCTTTTGTAAGCGATTCACAAAATTGGAAAAGTCAGTTATCCGGAATAGCGATGTTCCCGATTGTTCCGGATAATCGGTTCCCTTCTGTATTAACTGAAAATAGTTTTTTTTTCCTTGCATCAAAATCTATGCGCTAAGAGAAAATGTTGTGCTAATTTTATTGTACAGGTAAATTAGGTTTTACTTTTCAGATTTTTCAAATGGAATAACTCTTATTTTGAAACTTCTATTTTTCTGCTTTTTGATCTATGTGACGATAACAATTCTAATGTATATACATATTTCTCATATGTGGCACCATAAAATCTGGTATTTCTTCATGTACTTAGTATAATTTTTATCAATGAGACATTTTTTTTTGCTCTAACGTGTTATATGTTTGAAAGTTACAAAATATTAACTGAAAATAGTTTTTCGTTTCCTTGCATCAAAATCGATGCATTAAAAAAAAAATTTTTACTAATTTTATTCTACAGGTAAATTAGGTTTTACTTTTCAGATTTTTCAAATGGAATAACGCTTATACATATTTCTCCTATGTGACACCATAAAATCTGGTATTTCTTCATGAACTTTGTATAATTTTTATCAATGAGCAATTTTTTTTGTTCTAACGTGTTATACGTTTGAAAGTTTCGAAACATTAATTGAAAATAGTTTTTTTTTCCTTGCATCAAAATCGATGCATTAAAAAAAAATGTTGTTCTAATTTTATTCTACATGTAATTTATGCTTTACTTTTCAGATTTTTCAAATGGAATAACTCTTATTTTCAAACTTCTATTTTTCTGCTTATTGATGTATGTAACGATAACAATTTTAATGTATATACATATTTCTCACATGTGGCACCATAAAATCTGGTATTTCTTCATGTATGTGACGATAACAATTCTAATGTATATACATATTTCTCATATGTGGCGCCATAAAATCTGGTATTTCTTCATGTACTTAGCATAATTTTTATCAATGAGCATTTTTTTTTGTTCTAACGTGTTATACGTTTGAAAGTTTCAAAACATTAACTGAAAATAGTTTTTTTTTTCCTTGCATCAAAATCGATGCATTAAAAAAAAATGTTGTTCTAATTTTATTCTACAGGTACATGAGATTTTACTTTTCAGATTTTTCAAATGGAATAACTCTTATTTTCAAACTTCTATTTTTCTGCTTATTGATGTATGTAACGATAACAATTTTAATGTATATACATATTTCTCACATGTGGCACCATAAAATCTGGTATTTCTTCATGTATGTGACGATAACAATTCTAATGTATATACATATTTCTCATATGTGGCGCCATAAAATCTGGTATTTCTTCATGTACTTAGTATAATTTTTATCAATGAGAAATTTTTTTTTTGCTCTAACGTGTTATATGTTTGAAAGTTACAAAATATTAACTGAAAATAGTTTTTTTTCCTTGCATTAAAAAAAAATTGTGCTAATTTTATTCTACACGTAATTTAGGTTTTACTTTTCAGATTTTTCAAATGGAATACTTTTATTTTTAAACTTCTATTTATCTGTTTATTGATCTATGTGACGGTAACAATTCTAATGTATATACATATTTCTCATATGTGGCACCATAAAATCTGGTATTTCTTCATGTTTTTAGTATAATTTTTATCAATGAGGCAATTTTTTTTTGCTCTAACGAGTTATATGTTTGAAAGTTACAAAATATTAACTGATTTTTTTTTTTTTCCTTGCATCAAAATCAATGCATTAAAAAAAAATTTTGTACTAATTTTATTCTACAGGTAAATTAGGTTTTACTTTTCAGATTTTTCAAATGGAATAACTCTTATTTTCAAACTTTTATTTTTCTGCTTATTGATGTATGTAACGATAACAATTTTTATGTATATACATATTTCTCACATGTGGCACCATAAAATCTGGTATTTCTTCATGTACTTAGTATAATTTTTATCGATGAGACAATTTTTTTTGCTCTAACGTGTTATATGTATGAAAGTGGCAAAATATTAACTGAAAATGGTTTTTTTTTCCTTGCATCAAAATCAATACATTAAAAAAAAATTTTGTACTAATTTTATTCTACAGGTAAATTAGGTTTTACTTTTCAGATTTTTCAAGTGGAATAACTCTTATTTTTAAACTTCTATTTATCTGTTTATTGATCTATGTGACGGTAACAATTCTAATGTATATACATATTTCTCATATGTGGCACCATAAAATCTGGTATTTCTTCATGTTTTTAGTATAATTTTTATCAATGAGGCAATTTTTTTTTGCTCTAACGAGTTATATGTTTGAAAGTTACAAAATATTAACTGATTTTTTTTTTTTCCTTGCATCAAAATCAATGCATTAAAAAAAAATTTTGTACTAATTTTATTCTACAGGTAAATTAGGTTTTACTTTTCAGATTTTTCAAATGGAATAACTCTTATTTTCAAACTTTTATTTTTCTGCTTATTGATGTATGTAACGATAACAATTTTTATGTATATACATATTTCTCACATGTGGCACCATAAAATCTGGTATTTCTTCATGTACTTAGTATAATTTTTATCGATGAGACAATTTTTTTTGCTCTAACGTGTTACATGTTTGAAAGTGGCAAAATATTAACTGAAAATAGTTTTTTTTTCTTTGCATCAAAATCTATGCATTAAAAAAAAATTTTGTACTAATTTTATTCTACAGGTAAATTAGGTTTTACTTTTCAGATTTTTCAAGTGGAATAACTCTTATTTTTAAACTTCTGTTTTTCTGCTTATTGATCTATGTGATGATAACAATTCTAATGTATATACATATTTCTCATACATGGCACCATAAAATCTGCGCCTGAGGGGGTTTACCTTCTTTAGGTAAACACAGGGAGTCACGCCCCGGGGTACCCTAGTGATCTATCCTTAGTATAATTTTTTTCAATGAGACAATTTTTTTTGCTCTTACGTGTTATATGTTTGAAAGTTACAAAATATTAACTGAAAATATTTTTTTTTTTTTGCATTAAAAAAAAATTGTGCTAATTTTATTCTACACGTAATTTAGGTTTTACTTTTCAGATTTTTCAAATGGAATACTCTTATTTTTAAACTTCTATTTATCTGTTTATTGATCTATGTGACGATAACAATTCTAATGTATATACATATTTCTCATTTGTGGCACCGTAAAATCTGGTATTTCTTCCATCTCCTTAGTTTAATTTTTATCAATGAGACAATTTTTTTTGCTCTAACGTGTAATATGTTTGAAAGTTACAAAATATTAACTGAGAATAGTTTTTTTTCCTTGCATCAAAATCTATGCGTTAAGAGAAAATGTTGTGCTAATTTTATTGTACAGGTAAATTAGGTTTTACTTTTCAGATTTTTCAAATGGAATAACTGTTATTTTTAAACTTCTATTTTTCTGCTTTTTGATCTATGTGACGATAACAATTCTAATGTATATACATATTTCTCATATGTGGCACCATAAAATCTGGTATTTCTTCATGTACTTAGTATAATTTTTATCAATGAGAAATTTTTTTTTTGCTCTAACGTGTTATATGTTTGAAAGTTACAAAATATTAACTGAAAATAGTTTTTTTTCCTTGCATTAAAAAAAAATTGTGCTAATTTTATTCTACACGTAATTTAGGTTTTACTTTTCAGATTTTTCAAATGGAATACTTTTATTTTTAAACTTCTATTTATCTGTTTATTGATCTATGTGACGGTAACAATTCTAATGTATATACATATTTCTCATATGTGGCACCATAAAATCTGGTATTTCTTCATGTTTTTAGTATAATTTTTATCAATGAGGCAATTTTTTTTTGCTCTAACGAGTTATATGTTTGAAAGTTACAAAATATTAACTAAAAAGGTTTTTTTTTTCCTTGCATCAAAATCAATGCATTAAAAAAAAAATTTTTACTAATTTTATTCTACAGGTAAATTAGGTTTTACTTTTCAGATTTTTCAAATGGAATAACGCTTATACATATTTCTCCTATGTGACACCATAAAATCTGGTATTTCTTCATGAACTTAGTATAATTTTTATCAATGAGCAATTTTTTTTGTTCTAACGTGTTATACGTTTGAAAGTTTCGAAACATTAATTGAAAATAGTTTTTTTTTCCTTGCATCAAAATCGATGCATTAAAAAAAAATGTTGTTCTAATTTTATTCTACATGTAATTTATGCTTTACTTTTCAGATTTTTCAAATGGAATAACTCTTATTTTCAAACTTCTATTTTTCTGCTTATTGATGTATGTAACGATAACAATTTTAATGTATATACATATTTCTCACATGTGGCACCATAAAATCTGGTATTTCTTCATGTATGTGACGATAACAATTCTAATGTATATACATATTTCTCATATGTGGCGCCATAAAATCTGGTATTTCTTCATGTACTTAGCATAATTTTTATCAATGAGCATTTTTTTTTGTTCTAACGTGTTATACGTTTGAAAGTTTCAAAACATTAACTGAAAATAGTTTTTTTTTTCCTTGCATCAAAATCGATGCATTAAAAAAAAATGTTGTTCTAATTTTATTCTACAGGTACATGAGATTTTACTTTTCAGATTTTTCAAATGGAATAACTCTTATTTTCAAACTTCTATTTTTCTGCTTATTGATGTATGTAACGATAACAATTTTAATGTATATACATATTTCTCACATGTGGCACCATAAAATCTGGTATTTCTTCATGTATGTGACGATAACAATTCTAATGTATATACATATTTCTCATATGTGGCGCCATAAAATCTGGTATTTCTTCATGTACTTAGTATAATTTTTATCAATGAGAAATTTTTTTTTTGCTCTAACGTGTTATATGTTTGAAAGTTACAAAATATTAACTGAAAATAGTTTTTTTTCCTTGCATTAAAAAAAAATTGTGCTAATTTTATTCTACACGTAATTTAGGTTTTACTTTTCAGATTTTTCAAATGGAATACTTTTATTTTTAAACTTCTATTTATCTGTTTATTGATCTATGTGACGGTAACAATTCTAATGTATATACATATTTCTCATATGTGGCACCATAAAATCTGGTATTTCTTCATGTTTTTAGTATAATTTTTATCAATGAGGCAATTTTTTTTTGCTCTAACGAGTTATATGTTTGAAAGTTACAAAATATTAACTGATTTTTTTTTTTTTTCCTTGCATCAAAATCAATGCATTAAAAAAAAATTTTGTACTAATTTTATTCTACAGGTAAATTAGGTTTTACTTTTCAGATTTTTCAAATGGAATAACTCTTATTTTCAAACTTTTATTTTTCTGCTTATTGATGTATGTAACGATAACAATTTTTATGTATATACATATTTCTCACATGTGGCACCATAAAATCTGGTATTTCTTCATGTACTTAGTATAATTTTTATCGATGAGACAATTTTTTTTGCTCTAACGTGTTATATGTATGAAAGTGGCAAAATATTAACTGAAAATGGTTTTTTTTTCCTTGCATCAAAATCAATACATTAAAAAAAAATTTTGTACTAATTTTATTCTACAGGTAAATTAGGTTTTACTTTTCAGATTTTTCAAGTGGAATAACTCTTATTTTTAAACTTCTATTTATCTGTTTATTGATCTATGTGACGGTAACAATTCTAATGTATATACATATTTCTCATATGTGGCACCATAAAATCTGGTATTTCTTCATGTTTTTAGTATAATTTTTATCAATGAGGCAATTTTTTTTTGCTCTAACGAGTTATATGTTTGAAAGTTACAAAATATTAACTGATTTTTTTTTTTTCCTTGCATCAAAATCAATGCATTAAAAAAAAATTTTGTACTAATTTTATTCTACAGGTAAATTAGGTTTTACTTTTCAGATTTTTCAAATGGAATAACTCTTATTTTCAAACTTTTATTTTTCTGCTTATTGATGTATGTAACGATAACAATTTTTATGTATATACATATTTCTCACATGTGGCACCATAAAATCTGGTATTTCTTCATGTACTTAGTATAATTTTTATCGATGAGACAATTTTTTTTGCTCTAACGTGTTACATGTTTGAAAGTGGCAAAATATTAACTGAAAATAGTTTTTTTTTCTTTGCATCAAAATCTATGCATTAAAAAAAAATTTTGTACTAATTTTATTCTACAGGTAAATTAGGTTTTACTTTTCAGATTTTTCAAGTGGAATAACTCTTATTTTTAAACTTCTGTTTTTCTGCTTATTGATCTATGTGATGATAACAATTCTAATGTATATACATATTTCTCATACATGGCACCATAAAATCTGCGCCTGAGGGGGTTTACCTTCTTTAGGTAAACACAGGGAGTCACGCCCCGGGGTACCCTAGTGATCTATCCTTAGTATAATTTTTTTCAATGAGACAATTTTTTTTGCTCTTACGTGTTATATGTTTGAAAGTTACAAAATATTAACTGAAAATATTTTTTTTTTTTTGCATTAAAAAAAAATTGTGCTAATTTTATTCTACACGTAATTTAGGTTTTACTTTTCAGATTTTTCAAATGGAATACTCTTATTTTTAAACTTCTATTTATCTGTTTATTGATCTATGTGACGATAACAATTCTAATGTATATACATATTTCTCATTTGTGGCACCGTAAAATCTGGTATTTCTTCCATCTCCTTAGTTTAATTTTTATCAATGAGACAATTTTTTTTGCTCTAACGTGTAATATGTTTGAAAGTTACAAAATATTAACTGAGAATAGTTTTTTTTCCTTGCATCAAAATCTATGCGTTAAGAGAAAATGTTGTGCTAATTTTATTGTACAGGTAAATTAGGTTTTACTTTTCAGATTTTTCAAATGGAATAACTGTTATTTTTAAACTTCTATTTTTCTGCTTTTTGATCTATGTGACGATAACAATTCTAATGTATATACATATTTCTCATATGTGGCACCATAAAATCTGGTATTTCTTCATGTACTTAGTATAATTTTTATCAATGAGAAATTTTTTTTTTGCTCTAACGTGTTATATGTTTGAAAGTTACAAAATATTAACTGAAAATAGTTTTTTTTCCTTGCATTAAAAAAAAATTGTGCTAATTTTATTCTACACGTAATTTAGGTTTTACTTTTCAGATTTTTCAAATGGAATACTTTTATTTTTAAACTTCTATTTATCTGTTTATTGATCTATGTGACGGTAACAATTCTAATGTATATACATATTTCTCATATGTGGCACCATAAAATCTGGTATTTCTTCATGTTTTTAGTATAATTTTTATCAATGAGGCAATTTTTTTTTGCTCTAACGAGTTATATGTTTGAAAGTTACAAAATATTAACTAAAAAGGTTTTTTTTTTCCTTGCATCAAAATCAATGCATTAAAAAAAAAATTTGTACTAATTTTATTCTAAAGGTAAATTAGGTTTTACTTTTCAGATTTTTCAAATGGAATAACTCTTATTTTCAAACTTTTATTTTTCTGCTTATTGATGTATGTAACGATAACAATTTTTATGTATATAAATATTTCTCACATGTGGCACCATAAAATCTGGTATTTCTTCATGTACTTAGTATAATTTTTATCAATGAGACAATTTTTGTTGCTCTAACCTGTTATATGTTTGAAAGTTACAAAATATTTACTGAAATTTTTTTTTTCCTTGCATCAAAATCTATGCATTAAAAAAAATGTTGTGCTAATTTTATTCTACAGATAAATTAGGTTTTCCTTTTCAGATTTTTCAAATGGAATAACTCTTATTTTTAAGCTTCTATTTTTCTGCTTATTGTTCTATGTGACGATAACAATTCTACTGTATATACATATTTCTTATATGTGGAACCATAGAATCTGGTATTTCTTCATGTACTTAGTATAATTTTTATCAATGAGACAATTTTTTTTGCTCTAACCTGTTATATGTTTGAAAGTTACAAAATATTTACTGAAATTTTTTTTTTCCTTGCATCAAAATCTATGCATTAAAAAAAATGTTGTGCTAATTTTATTCTACAGATAAATTAGGTTTTCCTTTTCAGATTTTTCAAATTGAATAACTATTATTTTTAAACTTCTATTTTTCTGCTTATTGATCTGTGTCAGGATAACAATTCTAATGTATATACATATTTCTCATATGTGGCACCATAAAATCTGCCCCTGAGGGGGTTTACCTTCTTTTGGTAAACACATGGAGTCACGCCCTGGGGTACTCTAGTGATGTATCTTTAGTATAATTTTTATCAATGAGACAATTTTTTTTGCTCTAACGTGTTATATGTTTGAAAGTTACAAATAGTTTTTTTTTCCTTGCATCAAAATCGATGCATTTAAAAAAAATGTTGTTCTAATTTTATTCTACACGTAATTTGCTCTTTACTTTTCAGATTTTTCAAATGGAATAACTCTTATACATATTTCTCCTATGTGACTCCATAAAATCTGGTATTTCTTCATGTACTTAGTATAATTTTTATCAATGAGCATTTTTTTTTTGTTCTAACGTGTTATACGTTTGAAAGTCTCAAAACATTAACTGAAAATAGTTTTTTTTTCCTTGCATCAAAATCGATGCATTAAAAAAAAAATGTTGTTCTAATTTTATTCTACAGGTACATGAGATTTTACTTTTCAGATTTTTCAAATGGAATAACTCTTATTTTCAAACTTCTATTTTTCTGCTTATTGATGTATGTAACGATAACAATTTTAATGTATATACATATTTCTCACATGTGGCACCATAAAATCTGGTATTTCTTCATGTACTTAGTATAATTTTTATCGATGAGACAATTTTTTTGCTCTAACGTGTTATATGTTTGAAAGTGGCAAAATATTAACTGAAAATAGTTTTTTCCCCTTGCGTCAAAATCTATGCATTAAAAAAAAATTTGTGCTAATTTTATTCTACATGTAATTTAGGTTTTACTTTTTAGATTTTTCAAATGGAATCACTCTTATTTTTAAACTTCTATTTTTCTGCTTATTGATGTATGTAACGATAACAATTTTAATGTATATACATATTTCTCACATGTGGAACCATAAAATCTGGTATTTCTTCATGTTATTAGTATAACTTTTATCAATGAGAAATTTTTTTTTGTTCTAACGTGTTATATGTTTGAAATTTTCAAAATATCAACTGAAAAGTTTTTTTTTCCTTGCATCAAAATCTGCATTAAAAAAAAATTTTGTGCTAATTTTATTCTTCAGGTAAATTAAGTTTTGCTTTTCAGATTTTTCAAATGGAATAACTCTTATTTTTAAACTTCTATTTTTCTGCTTATTGATCTATGTCAGGATAACAATTCTAATGTATATACATATTTCTCATACGTGGCACCATAAAATCTGCGCCTGAGGGGGTTTACCTTCTTTAGGTAAACACAGGGAGTCAGGCCCCGGGGTACCCTAGTGATCTATCCTTAGTATAATTTTTTTCAATGAGACAATTTTTTTTTGCTCTTACGTGTTATATGTTTGAAAGTTACAAAATATTAACTGAAAATAGTTTTTTTTCCTTGCATTAAAAAAAAATTGTGCTAATTTTATTCTACACGTAATTTAGGTTTTACTTTTCAGATTTTTCAAATGGAATACTCTTATTTTTAAACTTCTATTTATCTGTTTATTGATCTATGTGACGATAACAATTCTAATGTATATACATATTTCTCATACGTGGCACCATAAAATCTGCCCCTGAGGAGGTTTACCTTCTTTAGGTAAACACATGGAGTCACGCCCTGGGGTACTCTAGTGATGTATCTTTAGTATAATTTTTATCAATGAGACAATTTTTTTTGCTCTAACGTGTTATATGTTTGAAAGTTACAAAATATCAACTGAGAATAGTTTTTTTTTTCCTTGTATGAAAATCTATGCATTAAAAAATATGTTGTGCTAATTTTATTCTACAGGTAAATTAGGTTTTCCTTTTCAGATTTTTCAAATGGAATAACTATTATTTTTAAACTTCTATTTTTCTGCTTATTGATCTATGTGAGGATAACAATTCTAATGTATATACATATTTCTCATATGGGGCACCATAAAATCTAGTATTTCTTCATCTCCTTAGTATAATTTTTATCAATGAGACAATTTTTTTTGCTCTAACGTGTTATATGTCTGAAAGTTACAAAATATTAACTGAAAATAGTTTTTTTTTCCTTGCATCAAAATCTTTGCATTAAAAAAAAATTTTGTACTAATTTTATACTCCAGGTAAATTAGGTTTTACTTTTCAGATTTTTTAAATGGAATAACTCTTATTTTTAAGCTTCTATTTTTCTGCTTATTGTTCTATGTGACGATAACAATTCTACTGTATATACATATTTCTTATATGTGGAACCATAGAATCTGGTATTTCTTCATGTACTTAGTATAATTTTTATCAATGAGACAATTTTTTTTGCTCTAACCTGTTATATGTTTGAAAGTTACAAAATATTTACTGAAATTTTTTTTTCCTTGCATCAAAATCTATGCATTAAAAAAAATGTTGTGCTAATTTTATTCTACAGATAAATTAGGTTTTCCTTTTCAGATTTTTCAAATTGAATAACTATTATTTTTAAACTTCTATTTTTCTGCTTATTGATCTGTGTCAGGATAACAATTCTAATGTATATACATATTTCTCATATGTGGCACCATAAAATCTGCCCCTGAGGGGGTTTACCTTCTTTTGGTAAACACATGGAGTCACGCCCTGGGGTACTCTAGTGATGTATCTTTAGTATAATTTTTATCAATGAGACAATTTTTTTTGCTCTAACGTGTTATATGTTTGAAAGTTACAAATAGTTTTTTTTTCCTTGCATCAAAATCGATGCATTTAAAAAAAATGTTGTTCTAATTTTATTCTACATGTAATTTGCGCTTTACTTTTCAGATTTTTCAAATGGAATAACTCTTATACATATTTCTCCTATGTGACTCCATAAAATCTGGTATTTCTTCATGTACTTAGTATAATTTTTATCAATGAGCATTTTTTTTTTGCTCTAATGTGTTATATGTTTGAAAGTTACAAAATATTAACTGAAAATAGTTTTTTTTCCTTGCATTAAAAAAAAATTGTGCTAATTTTATTCTACACGTAATTTAGGTTTTACTTTTCAGATTTTTCAAATGGAATACTTTTATTTTTAAACTTCTATTTATCTGTTTATTGATCTATGTGACGGTAACAATTCTAATGTATATACATATTTCTCATATGTGGCACCATAAAATCTGGTATTTCTTCATGTTTTTAGTATAATTTTATCAATGAGGCAATTTTTTTCTGCTCTAACGTGTTATATGTTTGAAAGTTACAAAACATTAACTGAAAATAGTTTTTTTTTCCTTGCATCAAAATCTATGCGTTAAGAGAAAATGTTGTGCTAATTTTATTGTACAGGTAAATTAGGTTTTACTTTTCAGATTTTTCAAATGGAATAACTGTTATTTTTAAACTTCTATTTTTCTGCTTTTTGATCTATGTGACGATAACAATTCTAATGTATATACATATTTCTCATATGTGGCACCATAAAATCTGGTATTTCTTCATGTACTTAGTATAATTTTTATCAATGAGAAATTTTTTTTTTGCTCTAACGTGTTATATGTTTGAAAGTTACAAAATATTAACTGAAAATAGTTTTTTTTCCTTGCATTAAAAAAAAATTGTGCTAATTTTATTCTACACGTAATTTAGGTTTTACTTTTCAGATTTTTCAAATGGAATACTTTTATTTTTAAACTTCTATTTATCTGTTTATTGATCTATGTGACGGTAACAATTCTAATGTATATACATATTTCTCATATGTGGCACCATAAAATCTGGTATTTCTTCATGTTTTTAGTATAATTTTATCAATGAGGCAATTTTTTTCTGCTCTAACGTGTTATATGTTTGAAAGTTACAAAACATTAACTGAAAATAGTTTTTTTTTCCTTGCATCAAAATCTATGCGTTAAGAGAAAATGTTGTGCTAATTTTATTGTACAGGTAAATTAGGTTTTACTTTTCAGATTTTTCAAATGGAATAACTGTTATTTTTAAACTTCTATTTTTCTTCTTTTTGATCTATGTGACGATAACAATTCTAATGTATATACATATTTCTCATATGTGGCACCATAAAATCTGGTATTTCTTCATGTACTTAGTATAATTTTTATCAATGAGAAATTTTTTTTTTGCTCTAACGTGTTATATGTTTGAAAGTTACAAAATATTAACTGAAAATAGTTTTTTTTCCTTGCATTAAAAAAAAATTGTGCTAATTTTATTCTACACGTAATTTAGGTTTTACTTTTCAGATTTTTCAAATGGAATACTTTTATTTTTAAACTTCTATTTATCTGTTTATTGATCTATGTGACGGTAACAATTCTAATGTATATACATATTTCTCATATGTGGCACCATAAAATCTGGTATTTCTTCATGTTTTTAGTATAATTTTTATCAATGAGGCAATTTTTTTTTGCTCTAACGAGTTATATGTTTGAAAGTTACAAAATATTAACTGAAAATGGTTTTTTTTTCCTTGCATCAAAATCAATGCATTAAAAAAAAATTTTGTACTAATTTTATTCTACAGGTAAATTAGGTTTTACTTTTCAGATTTTTCAAATGGAATCACTCTTATTTTTAAACTTCTATTTTTCTGCTTATTGATGTATGTAACGATAACAATTTTAATGTATATACATATTTCTCACATGTGGAACCATAAAATCTGGTATTTCTTCATGTTCTTAGTATAACTTTTATCAATGAGAAATTTTTTTTTGTTCTAACGTGTTATATGTTTGAAATTTTCAAAATATCAACTGAAAAGTTTTTTTTTCCTTGCATCAAAATCTGCATTAAAAAAAAAAATTTTGTGCTAATTTTATTCTTCAGGTAAATTAAGTTTTGCTTTTCAGATTTTTCAAATGGAATAACTCTTATTTTTAAACTTCTATTTTTCTGCTTATTGATCTATGTCAGGATAACAATTCTAATGTATATACATATTTCTCATACGTGGCACCATAAAATCTGCGCCTGAGGGGGTTTACCTTCTTTAGGTAAACACAGGGAGTCAGGCCCCGGGGTACCCTAGTGATCTATCCTTAGTATAATTTTTTTCAATGAGACAATTTTTTTTTGCTCTTACGTGTTATATGTTTGAAAGTTACAAAATATTAACTGAAAATAGTTTTTTTTCCTTGCATTAAAAAAAAATTGTGCTAATTTTATTCTACACGTAATTTAGGTTTTACTTTTCAGATTTTTCAAATGGAATACTCTTATTTTTAAACTTCTATTTATCTGTTTATTGATCTATGTGACGATAACAATTCTAATGTATATACATATTTCTCATACGTGGCACCATAAAATCTGCCCCTGAGGGGGTTTACCTTCTTTAGGTAAACACATGGAGTCACGCCCTGGGGTACTCTAGTGATGTATCTTTAGTATAATTTTTATCAATGAGACAATTTTTTTTGCTCTAACGTGTTATATGTTTGAAAGTTACAAAATATCAACTGAGAATAGTTTTTTTTTCCTTGTATGAAAATCTATGCATTAAAAAATATGTTGTGCTAATTTTATTCTACAGGTAAATTAGGTTTTCCTTTTCAGATTTTTCAAATGGAATAACTATTATTTTTAAACTTCTATTTTTCTGCTTATTGATCTATGTGAGGATAACAATTCTAATGTATATACATATTTCTCATATGGGGCACCATAAAATCTAGTATTTCTTCATCTCCTTAGTATAATTTTTATCAATGAGACAATTTTTTTTGCTCTAACGTGTTATATGTCTGAAAGTTACAAAATATTAACTGAAAATAGTTTTTTTTTCCTTGCATCAAAATCTTTGCATTAAAAAAAAATTTTGTACTAATTTTATACTCCAGGTAAATTAGGTTTTACTTTTCAGATTTTTTAAATGGAATAACTCTTATTTTTAAGCTTCTATTTTTCTGCTTATTGTTCTATGTGACGATAACAATTCTACTGTATATACATATTTCTTATATGTGGAACCATAGAATCTGGTATTTCTTCATGTACTTAGTATAATTTTTATCAATGAGACAATTTTTTTTGCTCTAACGTGTTATATGTCTGAAAGTTACAAAATATTTACTGAAATTTTTTTTTCCTTGCATCAAAATCTATGCATTAAAAAAAATGTTGTGCTAATTTTATTCTACAGATAAATTAGGTTTTCCTTTTCAGATTTTTCAAATTGAATAACTATTATTTTTAAACTTCTATTTTTCTGCTTATTGATCTGTGTCAGGATAACAATTCTAATGTATATACATATTTCTCATATGTGGCACCATAAAATCTGCCCCTGAGGGGGTTTACCTTCTTTTGGTAAACACATGGAGTCACGCCCTGGGGTACTCTAGTGATGTATCTTTAGTATAATTTTTATCAATGAGACAATTTTTTTTGCTCTAACGTGTTATATGTTTGAAAGTTACAAATAGTTTTTTTTTCCTTGCATCAAAATCGATGCATTTAAAAAAAATGTTGTTCTAATTTTATTCTACACGTAATTTGCGCTTTACTTTTCAGATTTTTCAAATGGAATAACTCTTATACATATTTCTCCTATGTGACTCCATAAAATCTGGTATTTCTTCATGTACTTAGTATAATTTTTATCAATGAGCATTTTTTTTTTGCTCTAATGTGTTATATGTTTGAAAGTTACAAAATATTAACTGAAAATAGTTTTTTTTCCTTGCATTAAAAAAAAATTGTGCTAATTTTATTCTACACGTAATTTAGGTTTTACTTTTCAGATTTTTCAAATGGAATACTTTTATTTTTAAACTTCTATTTATCTGTTTATTGATCTATGTGACGGTAACAATTCTAATGTATATACATATTTCTCATATGTGGCACCATAAAATCTGGTATTTCTTCATGTTTTTAGTATAATTTTTATCAATGAGGCAATTTTTTTCTGCTCTAACGTGTTATATGTTTGAAAGTTACAAAACATTAACTGAAAATAGTTTTTTTTTCCTTGCATCAAAATCTATGCGTTAAGAGAAAATGTTGTGCTAATTTTATTGTACAGGTAAATTAGGTTTTACTTTTCAGATTTTTCAAATGGAATAACTGTTATTTTTAAACTTCTATTTTTCTGCTTTTTGATCTATGTGACAATAACAATTCTAATGTATATACATATTTCTCATATGTGACACTAAAATCTGGTATTTCTTCATGTACTTAGTATAATTTTTATCAATGAGACAATTTTTGTTGCTCTAACCTGTTATATGTTTGAAAGTTACAAAATACTTACTGAAATTTTTTTTTTCCTTGCATCAAAATCTATGCATTAAAAAAAATGTTGTGCTAATTTTATTCTACAGATAAATTAGGTTTTCCTTTTCAGATTTTTCAAATGGAATAACTCTTATTTTTAAGCATTATTTTTCTGCTTATTGTTCTATGTGACGATAACAATTCTACTGTATATACATATTTCTTATATGTGGAACCATAGAATCTGGTATTTCTTCATGTACTTAGTATAATTTTTATCAATGAGACAATTTTTTTTGCTCTAACCTGTTATATGTTTGAAAGTTACAAAATATTTACTGAAATTTTTTTTTTCCTTGCATCAAAATCTGTGCATTAAAAAAAATGTTGTGCTAATTTTATTCTACAGATAAATTAGGTTTTCCTTTTCAGATTTTTCAAATTGAATAACTATTATTTTTAAACTTCTATTTTTCTGCTTATTGATCTGTGTCAGGATAACAATTCTAATGTATATACATATTTCTCATATGTGGCACCATAAAATCTGCCCCTGAGGGGGTTTACCTTCTTTTGGTAAACACATGGAGTCACGCCCTGGGGTACTCTAGTGATGTATCTTTAGAATAATTTTTATCAATGAGACAATTTTTTTTGCTCTAACGTGTTATATGTTTGAAAGTTACAAATAGTTTTTTTTTCCTTGCATCAAAATCGATGCATTTAAAAAAAATGTTGTTCTAATTTTATTCTACACGTAATTTGCGCTTTACTTTTCAGATTTTTCAAATGGAATAACTCTTATACATATTTCTCCTATGTGACTCCATAAAATCTGGTATTTCTTCATGTACTTAGTATAATTTTTATCAATGAGCATTTTTTTTTTGCTCTAATGTGTTATATGTTTGAAAGTTACAAAATATTAACTGAAAATAGTTTTTTTTCCTTGCATTAAAAAAAAATTGTGCTAATTTTATTCTACACGTAATTTAGGTTTTACTTTTCAGATTTTTCAAATGGAATACTTTTATTTTTAAACTTCTATTTATCTGTTTATTGATCTATGTGACGGTAACAATTCTAATGTATATACATATTTCTCATATGTGGCACCATAAAATCTGGTATTTCTTCATGTTTTTAGTATAATTTTTATCAATGAGGCAATTTTTTTCTGCTCTAACCTGTTATATGTTTGAAAGTTACAAAACATTAACTGAAAATAGTTTTTTTTTCCTTGCATCAAAATCTATGCGTTAAGAGAAAATGTTGTGCTAATTTTATTGTACAGGTAAATTAGGTTTTACTTTTCAGATTTTTCAAATGGAATAACTGTTATTTTTAAACTTTTATTTTTCTGCTTTTTGATCTATGTGACGATAACAATTCTAATGTATATACATATTTCTCATATGTGGCACCATAAAATCTGGTATTTCTTCATGTACTTAGTATAATTTTTATCAATGAGAAATTTTTTTTTTGCTCTAACGTGTTATATGTTTGAAAGTTACAAAATATTAACTGAAAATAGTTTTTTTTCCTTGCATTAAAAAAAAATTGTGCTAATTTTATTCTACACGTAATTTAGGTTTTACTTTTCAGATTTTTCAAATGGAATACTTTTATTTTTAAACTTCTATTTATCTGTTTATTGATCTATGTGACGGTAACAATTCTAATGTATATACATATTTCTCATATGTGGCACCATAAAATCTGGTATTTCTTCATGTACTTAGTATAATTTTTATCGATGAGACAATTTTTTTGCTCTAACGTGTTATATGTTTGAAAGTGGCAAAATATTAACTGAAAATAGTTTTTTCCCCTTGCGTCAAAATCTATGCATTAAAAAAAAATTTGTGCTAATTTTATTCTACATGTAATTTAGGTTTTACTTTTTAGATTTTTCAAATGGAATCACTCTTATTTTTAAACTTCTATTTTTCTGCTTATTGATGTATGTAACGATAACAATTTTAATGTATATACATATTTCTCACATGTGGAACCATAAAATCTGGTATTTCTTCATGTTCTTAGTATAACTTTTATCAATGAGGCAATTTTTTTTTGCTCTAACGAGTTATATGTTTGAATGTTACAAAATATTAACTGAAAATGGTTTTTTTTTCCTTGCATCAAAATCAATGCATTAAAAAAAAATTTTGTACTAATTTTATTCTACAGGTAAATTAGGTTTTACTTTTCAGATTTTTCAAATGGAATAACTCTTATTTTCAAACTTCTATTTTTCTGCTTATTGATGTATGTAACGATAACAATTTTAATGTATATACATATTTCTCACATGTGGCACCATAAAATCTGGTATTTCTTCATGTACTTAGTATAATTTTTATCCATGAGACAATTTTTTTTGCTCTAACGTGTTATATGTTTGAAAGTTACAAAATATCAACTGAGAATAGTTTTTTTTTTCCTTGTATGAAAATCTATGCATTAAAAAATATGTTGTGCTAATTTTATTCTACAGGTAAATTAGGTTTTACTTTTCAGATTTTTCAAATGGAATAACTCTTATTTTGAAACTTCTATTTTTCTGCTTTTTGATCTATGTGACGATAACAATTCTAATGTATATACATATTTCTCATATGTGGCACCATAAAATCTGGTATTTCTTCATGAACTTAGAACAAAAAAAATTGCTCATTGATAAAAATTATACTAACGTGTTATACGTTTGAAAGTTTCGAAACATTAATTGAAAATAGTTTTTTTTTCCTTGCATCAAAATCGATGCATTAAAAAAAAATGTTGTTCTAATTTTATTCTACATGTAATTTATGCTTTACTTTTCAGATTTTTCAAATGGAATAACTCTTATACATATTTCTCCTAAGTGACACCATAAAATCTGGTATTTCTTCATGTACTTAGTATAATTTTTATCAATGAGCATTTTTTTTTTGTTCTAACGTGTTATACGTTTGAAAGTTTCAAAACATTAACTGAAAATAGTTTTTTTTTCCTTGCATCAAAATCGATGCATTAAAAAAAAATGTTGTTCTAATTTTATTCTACAGGTACATGAGATTTTACTTTTCAGATTTTTCAAATGGAATAATTCTTATTTTCAAACTTCTATTTTTCTGCTTCTTGATGTATGTAACGATAACAATTTTAATGTATATACATATTTCTCACATGTGGCACCATAAAATCTGGTATTTCTTCATGTATGTGACGATAACAATTCTAATGTATATACATATTTCTCATATGTGGCGCCATAAAATCTGGTATTTCTTCATGTACTTAGTATAATTTTTATCAATGAGAAATTTTTTTTTTGCTCTAATGTGTTATATGTTTGAAAGTTACAAAATATTAACTGAAAATAGTTTTTTTTCCTTGCATTAAAAAAAATTTGTGCTAATTTTATTCTACACGTAATTTAGGTTTTATTTTTCAGATTTTTCAAATGGAATACTTTTATTTTTAAACTTCTATTTATCTGTTTATTGATCTATGTGACGGTAACAATTCTAATGTGTATACATATTTCTCATATGTGGCACCATAAAATCTGGTATTTCTTCATGTTTTTAGTATAATTTTTATCAATGAGGCAATTTTTTTTTGCTCTAACGAGTTATATGTTTGAAAGTTACAAAATATTAACTGAAAATGGTTTTTTTTTCCTTGCATCAAAATCAATGCATTAAAAAAAAATTTTGTACTAATTTTATTCTACAGGTAAATTAGGTTTTACTTTTCAGATTTTTCAAATGGAATAACTCTTATTTTCAAACTTCTATTTTTCTGCTTATTGATGTATGTAACGATAACAATTTTAATGTATATACATATTTCTCATACGTGGCACCATAAAATCTGCGCCTGAAGGGGTTTACCTTCTTTAGGTAAACACAGGGAGTCAGGCCCCGGGGTACCCTAGTGATCTATCCTTAGTATAATTTTTTTCAATGAGACAATTTGTTTTGCTCTTACGTGTTATATGTTTGAAAGTTACAAAATATTAACTGAAAATAGTTTTTTTTCCTTGCATTAAAAAAAATTGTGCTAATTTTATTCTACAGGTAAATTAGGTTTTACTTTTCAGATTTTTCAAATGGAATAACTCTTATTTTTAAACTTCTATTTTTCTGCTTATTGACCTATGTGAGGATAACAATTCTAATGTATATACATATTTCTCATATGTGACACTAAATTCTGGTATTTCTTCATGTACTTAGTATAATTTTTATCAATGAGACAATTTTTTTTGCTCTAACCTGTTATATGTTTGAAAGTTACAAAATATTTACTGAATTTTTTTTTCCTTGCATCAAAATCTATGCATTAGAAAAAATATTGTGCTAATTTTATTCTACAGATAAATTAGGTTTTCCTTTTCAGATTTTTCAAATGGAATAACTATTATTTTTAAACTTCTATTTTTCTGCTTATTGATCTATGTGAGTATAACAATTCTAATGTATATATATACTTCTTATATGTGGAACCATAAAATCTGGTATTTCTTCATGTTCTTAGTATAACTTTTATCAATGAGAAATTTTTTTTTGTTCTAACGTGTTATATGTTTGAAATTTTCAAAATATCAACTGAAAAGTTTTTTTTTCCTTGCATCAAAATCTGCATTAAAAAAAATTTTTGTGCTAATTTTATTCTTCAGGTAAATTAAGTTTTGCTTTTCAGATTTTTCAAATGGAATAACTCTTATTTTTAAACTTCTATTTTTCTGCTTATTGATCTATGTCAGGATAACAATTCTAATGTATATACATATTTCTCATACGTGGCACCATAAAATCTGCCCCTGAGGGGGTTTACCTTCTTTAGGTAAACACATGGAGTCACGCCCTGGGGTACTCTAGTGATGTATCTTCAGTATAATTTTTATCAATGAGACAATTTTTTTTGCTCTAACGTGTTATATGTTTGAAAGTTACAAAATATCAAAATATCAACAAAATATCAAAATATCAACTTTTCCTTGTATGAAAATCTATGCATTAAAAAATATGTTGTGCTAATTTTATTCTACAGGTAAATTAGGTTTTACTTTTCAGATTTTTCAAATGGAATAACGCTTATACATATTTCTCCTATGTGACACCGTAAAATCTGGTATTTCTTCATGAACTTAGTATAATTTTAATCAATGAGCAATTTTTTTTGTTCTAACGTGTTACACGTTTGAAAGTTTCAAAACATTAATTGAAAATAGTTTTTTTTTCCTTGCATCAAAATCGATGCATTAAAAAAAAATGTTGTTCTAATTTTATTCTACACGTAATTTATGCTTTACTTTTCAGATTTTTCAAATGGAATAACTCTTATACATATTTCTCTTATGTGGCACCATGAAATCTGGTATTTCTTCATGCACTTAGTATAATTTTGATCAATGAGACAATTTTTTTTGCTCTAACGTGTTATATGTTTGAAAGTTTCAATATAGTAACAGAAAATAGTTTTTTTTTCCTTGCATCAAAATCGATGCATTAAAAAAAATGTGCTAATTTTATTCAATAGGTGAATTAGGTTTTACTTTTCAGATCTTTAAAATGGAATCTCTCTTATTTTTAAACTTCTATTTTTCTGCTTATTGATCTATGTGAGGATAACAATTCCAATGTATATACATATTTCTCATATGTGACACCATAAAATCTGGTATTTCTTCTTGTACTTAAAAAAAAAATTTCTGATTGATAAAAATTATACTAACATGTTATATGTTTGAAAGTTTAAAAATATTAACAGAAAATAGTTTTTTTTTCCTTGCATCAAAAACTATGAATTTAAAAAAAATGTTGTGCTAATTTTATTCTACAGGTGAATTAGGTTTTACTTTTCAGATTTTTCAAATGGAATAACTCTTATTTTTAGACTTCTATTTTTCTGCTTATTGATCTATTTGAGGATTAGAATTCTAATGTATATACATATTTCTCATATGTGACACCATAAAATCTGGTATTTCTTCATGTACTTAAAAATTTTTTTTTCTCATTGATAAAAATTATACTAACTTGTTATATGTTTGAAAGTTTAAAAATATTAACTGAAAATAGTTTTTTTTTCCTTGCATCAAAATCTATGCATTTAAAAAAAATGTTATGCTAATTTTATTCTACAGGTGAATTAGGTTTTACTTTTCAGATTTTTCAAATGGAATAACTCTTAACATATTTCTCATAACTCTGTGACATATTTCTCATATGTGGCACCATAAAATCTGGTATTATTTCATGTACTTCGAGCAAAAAAAATTTTCTCATTGATAAAAATTATACTAACTTGTTATATGTTTGAAAGTTTAAGAATATTAATTGAAAATAGTTTTTTTTTCCTTGCATCAAAATCTATGCATTTAAAAAAAATTTTGTGCTAATTTTATTCTACAGGTGAATTAGGTTTTACTTTTCAGATTTTTCAAATGGAATAACTCTTATTTTTAAACTTCTATTTTTCTGCTTATTGATCTATGTGAGGATAACAATTCCAATGTATATACATATTTCTCATATGTGACACCATAAAATCTGGTATTTCTTCATGTACTTAAAAAGAAAAATTTCTCATTGATAAAAATTATACTAACATGTTATATGTTTGAAAGTTTAAAAATATTAACAGAAAATAGTTTTTTTTTCCTTGCATCAAAATCAATGAATTTAAAAAAAATGTTGTGCTAATTTTATTCTACAGGTGAATTAGGTTTTACTTTTCAGATTTTTCAAAAGGAATAACTCTTATTTTTAGATTTCTATTTTTCTGCTTATTGATCTATGTGACAATAACAATTCTAATGTATATACATATTTCTCATATGTGACACCATAAAATCTGGTATTTCTTCATGTACTTAAAAATTTTTTTTTCTCATTGATAAAAATTATACTAACTTGTTATATGTTTGAAAGTTTCAAAATATTAACTGAAAATAGTTTTTTTTTTCCTTGCATCAATATCTATGCATTTAAAAAAAAATTTTGTGCTAATTTTATTCTACAGGTGAATTAGGTTTTACTTTTCAGATTTTTCAAATGGAATAACTCTTATTTTTAAACTTCTATTTTTCTGCTTATTGATGTATGTGAGGATAACAATTCTAATGTATATACATATTTCTCATATGTGACACCATAAAATCTGGTATTTCTTCATGTACTTAAAAAATTTTTTTTCTCATTGATAAAAATTATACTAACTTGTTATATGTTTGAAAGTTTCAAAATATTAACTGAAAATAGTTTTTTTTTTCCTTGCATCAAAATCTATGCATTTAAAAAAAATGTGGTGCTAATTTTATTCTACAGGTGAATTAGGTTTTCTTTTCAGATTTTTCAAATGGAATAACTCTTATTTTTAGACTTCTATTTTTCTGCTTATTGATCTATGTGATGATAACAATTCTAATGTATATACATATTTCTCATATATGGCACCATAAAATCTGGTATTTCTTCATGTACTTAAAAAAAATTTTTTCTCATTGATAAAAATTATACTAACTTGTTATATGTTTGAAAGTTTCAAACATATAACAGTAATAATAACTGAACAGTAATAACTGAAAATAGTTTTTTTTTTCCTTGCATCAAAATCTATGCATTTAAAAAAAATGTTGTGCTAATTTTATTCTACAGGGGAATTAGGTTTTACTTTTCAGATTTTTCAAATGGAATAACTCTTATTTTTAGACTTCTATTTTTCTGCTTATTGATCTATGTGACGATAACAATTCTAATGTATATACATATTTCTCATATATGGCTCCATAAAATCTGGTATTTCTTCATGTACTTGAAAAAAAAATTTCTCATTGATAAAAATTATACTAACTTGTTATATGTTTGAAAGTTACAAAATAATAACAGAAAATAGTTTTTTTTTCCTTGCATCAAAATCGATGCATTAAAAAAAATGTGCTAATTTTATTCTACAGGTGAATTAGGTTTTACTTTTCAGATTTTTAAAATGGAATCACTCTTAATTTTAGACTTCTATTTTTCTGCTTATTGATCTATGTGACGATAACAATTCTAATGTATATACATATTTCTCATATATGGCTCCATAAAATCTGTTATTTCTTCATGTACTTGAAAAAAAAATTTTCTCATTGATAAAAATTATACTAACTTGTTATATGTTTGAAAGTTTAAAAGTATTAACTGAAAATAGTTTTTTTTTCCTTGCATCAATATCTATGCATTTAAAAAAAAATTTTGTGCTAATTTTATTCTACACGTAATTTAGGTTTTACTTTTCAGATTTTTCAAATGGAATACTTTTATTTTTAAACTTCTATTTATCTTTTTATTGATCTATATGACGGTAACAATTCTAATGTATATACATATTTCTCATATGTGGCACCATAAAATCTTGTATTTCTTCATGTTTTTAGTATAATTTTTATCGATGAGACAATTTTTTTGCTCTAACGTGTTATATGTTTGAAAGTGGCAAAATATTAACTGAAAATAGTTTTTTCCCCTTGCGTCAAAATCTATGCATTAAAAAAAAATTTTTGCTAATTTTATTCTACATGTAATTTAGGTTTTACTTTTTAGATTTTTCAAATGGAATCACTCTTATTTTTAAACTTCTATTTTTCTGCTTATTGATCTATGTGAGTATAACAATTCTAATGTATATACATATTTCTCATACGTGGCACCATAAAATCTGCGCCTGAGGGGGTTTACCTTCTTTAGGTAAACAGGCCCCGGGGTACCCTAGTGATCTATCCTTAGTATAATTTTTTTCAATGAGACAATTTGTTTTGCTCTTACGTGTTATATGTTTGAAAGTTACAAAATATTAACTGAAAATAGTTTTTTTTCCTTGCATTAAAAAAAATTGTGCTAATTTTATTCTACAGGTAAATTAGGTTTTACTTTTCAGATTTTTCAAATGGAATAACTCTTATTTTTAAACTTCTATTTTTCTGCTTATTGACCTATGTGAGGATAACAATTCTAATGTATATACATATTTCTCATATGTGACACTAAATTCTGGTATTTCTTCATGTACTTAGTATAATTTTTATCAATGAGACAATTTTTTTTGCTCTAACCTGTTATATGTTTGAAAGTTACAAAATATTTACTGAATTTTTTTTTCCTTGCATCAAAATCTATGCATTAGAAAAAATATTGTGCTAATTTTATTCTACAGATAAATTAGGTTTTCCTTTTCAGATTTTTCAAATGGAATAACTATTATTTTTAAACTTCTATTTTTCTGCTTATTGATCTATGTGAGTATAACAATTCTAATGTATATATATACTTCTTATATGTGGAACCATAAAATCTGGTATTTCTTCATGTTCTTAGTATAACTTTTATCAATGAGAAATTTTTTTTTGTTCTAACGTGTTATATGTTTGAAATTTTCAAAATATCAACTGAAAAGTTTTTTTTTCCTTGCATCAAAATCTGCATTAAAAAAAAATTTTGTGCTAATTTTATTCTTCAGGTAAATTAAGTTTTGCTTTTCAGATTTTTCAAATGGAATAACTCTTATTTTTAAACTTCTATTTTTCTGCTTATTGATCTATGTCAGGATAACAATTCTAATGTATATACATATTTCTCATACGTGGCACCATAAAATCTGCCCCTGAGGGGGTTTACCTTCTTTAGGTAAACACATGGAGTCACGCCCTGGGGTACTCTAGTGATGTATCTTCAGTATAATTTTTATCAATGAGACAATTTTTTTTGCTCTAACGTGTTATATGTTTGAAAGTTACAAAATATCAAAATATCAACAAAATATCAAAATATCAACTTTTCCTTGTATGAAAATCTATGCATTAAAAAATATGTTGTGCTAATTTTATTCTACAGGTAAATTAGGTTTTACTTTTCAGATTTTTCAAATGGAATAACGCTTATACATATTTCTCCTATGTGACACCGTAAAATCTGGTATTTCTTCATGAACTTAGTATAATTTTAATCAATGAGCAATTTTTTTTGTTCTAACGTGTTACACGTTTGAAAGTTTCAAAACATTAATTGAAAATAGTTTTTTTTTCCTTGCATCAAAATCGATGCATTAAAAAAAAATGTTGTTCTAATTTTATTCTACACGTAATTTATGCTTTACTTTTCAGATTTTTCAAATGGAATAACTCTTATACATATTTGTCTTATGTGGCACCATGAAATCTGGTATTTCTTCATGCACTTAGTATAATTTTGATCAATGAGACAATTTTTTTTGCTCTAACGTGTTATATGTTTGAAAGTTTCAATATAGTAACAGAAAATAGTTTTTTTTTCCTTGCATCAAAATCGATGCATTAAAAAAAATGTGCTAATTTTATTCAATAGGTGAATTAGGTTTTACTTTTCAGATCTTTAAAATGGAATCTCTCTTATTTTTAAACTTCTATTTTTCTGCTTATTGATCTATGTGAGGATAACAATTCCAATGTATATACATATTTCTCATATGTGACACCATAAAATCTGGTATTTCTTCTTGTACTTAAAAAAAAATTTCTGATTGATAAAAATTATACTAACATGTTATATGTTTGAAAGTTTAAAAATATTAACAGAAAATAGTTTTTTTTTCCTTGCATCAAAAACTATGAATTTAAAAAAAATGTTGTGCTAATTTTATTCTACAGGTGAATTAGGTTTTACTTTTCAGATTTTTCAAATGGAATAACTCTTATTTTTAGACTTCTATTTTTCTGCTTATTGATCTATTTGAGGATTAGAATTCTAATGTATATACATATTTCTCATATGTGACACCATAAAATCTGGTATTTCTTCATGTACTTAAAAATTTTTTTTTCTCATTGATAAAAATTATACTAACTTGTTATATGTTTGAAAGTTTAAAAATATTAACTGAAAATAGTTTTTTTTTCCTTGCATCAAAATCTATGCATTTAAAAAAAATGTTATGCTAATTTTATTCTACAGGTGAATTAGGTTTTACTTTTCAGATTTTTCAAATGGAATAACTCTTAACATATTTCTCATAACTCTGTGACATATTTCTCATATGTGGCACCATAAAATCTGGTATTATTTCATGTACTTCGAGCAAAAAAAATTTTCTCATTGATAAAAATTATACTAACTTGTTATATGTTTGAAAGTTTAAGAATATTAATTGAAAATAGTTTTTTTTTCCTTGCATCAAAATCTATGCATTTAAAAAAAATTTTGTGCTAATTTTATTCTACAGGTGAATTAGGTTTTACTTTTCAGATTTTTCAAATGGAATAACTCTTATTTTTAAACTTCTATTTTTCTGCTTATTGATCTATGTGAGGATAACAATTCCAATGTATATACATATTTCTCATATGTGACACCATAAAATCTGGTATTTCTTCATGTACTTAAAAAGAAAAATTTCTCATTGATAAAAATTATACTAACATGTTATATGTTTGAAAGTTTAAAAATATTAACAGAAAATAGTTTTTTTTTCCTTGCATCAAAATCAATGAATTTAAAAAAAATGTTGTGCTAATTTTATTCTACAGGTGAATTAGGTTTTACTTTTCAGATTTTTCAAAAGGAATAACTCTTATTTTTAGATTTCTATTTTTCTGCTTATTGATCTATGTGACAATAACAATTCTAATGTATATACATATTTCTCATATGTGACACCATAAAATCTGGTATTTCTTCATGTACTTAAAAATTTTTTTTTCTCATTGATAAAAATTATACTAACTTGTTATATGTTTGAAAGTTTCAAAATATTAACTGAAAATAGTTTTTTTTTTCCTTGCATCAATATCTATGCATTTAAAAAAAAATTTTGTGCTAATTTTATTCTACAGGTGAATTAGGTTTTACTTTTCAGATTTTTCAAATGGAATAACTCTTATTTTTAAACTTCTATTTTTCTGCTTATTGATCTATGTGAGGATAACAATTCTAATGTATATACATATTTCTCATATGTGACACCATAAAATCTGGTATTTCTTCATGTACTTAAAAAATTTTTTTTCTCATTGATAAAAATTATACTAACTTGTTATATGTTTGAAAGTTTCAAAATATTAACTGAAAATAGTTTTTTTTTTCCTTGCATCAAAATCTATGCATTTAAAAAAAATGTGGTGCTAATTTTATTCTACAGGTGAATTAGGTTTTCTTTTCAGATTTTTCAAATGGAATAACTCTTATTTTTAGACTTCTATTTTTCTGCTTATTGATCTATGTGACGATAACAATTCTAATGTATATACATATTTCTCATATATGGCACCGTAAAATCTGGTATTTCTTCATGTACTTAAAAAAAATTTTTTCTCATTGATAAAAATTATACTAACTTGTTATATGTTTGAAAGTTTCAAACATATAACAGTAATAATAACTGAACAGTAATAACTGAAAATAGTTTTTTTTTTCCTTGCATCAAAATCTATGCATTTAAAAAAAATGTTGTGCTAATTTTATTCTACAGGGGAATTAGGTTTTACTTTTCAGATTTTTCAAATGGAATAACTCTTATTTTTAGACTTCTATTTTTCTGCTTATTGATCTATGTGACGATAACAATTCTAATGTATATACATATTTCTCATATATGGCTCCATAAAATCTGGTATTTCTTCATGTACTTGAAAAAAAAATTTCTCATTGATAAAAATTATACTAACTTGTTATATGTTTGAAAGTTACAAAATAATAACAGAAAATAGTTTTTTTTCCTTGCATCAAAATCGATGCATTAAAAAAAATGTGCTAATTTTATTCTACAGGTGAATTAGGTTTTACTTTTCAGATTTTTAAAATGGAATCACTCTTAATTTTAGACTTCTATTTTTCTGCTTATTGATCTATGTGACGATAACAATTCTAATGTATATACATATTTCTCATATATGGCTCCATAAAATCTGTTATTTCTTCATGTACTTGAAAAAAAAATTTTCTCATTGATAAAAATTATACTAACTTGTTATATGTTTGAAAGTTTAAAAGTATTAACTGAAAATAGTTTTTTTTTCCTTGCATCAATATCTATGCATTTAAAAAAAAATTTTGTGCTAATTTTATTCTACACGTAATTTAGGTTTTACTTTTCAGATTTTTCAAATGGAATACTTTTATTTTTAAACTTCTATTTATCTTTTTATTGATCTATATGACGGTAACAATTCTAATGTATATACATATTTCTCATATGTGGCACCATAAAATCTTGTATTTCTTCATGTTTTTAGTATAATTTTTATCGATGAGACAATTTTTTTGCTCTAACGTGTTATATGTTTGAAAGTGGCAAAATATTAACTGAAAATAGTTTTTTCCCCTTGCGTCAAAATCTATGCATTAAAAAAAAATTTTTGCTAATTTTATTCTACATGTAATTTAGGTTTTACTTTTTAGATTTTTCAAATGGAATCACTCTTATTTTTAAACTTCTATTTTTCTGCTTATTGATCTATGTGAGTATAACAATTCTAATGTATATACATATTTCTCATACATGGCACCATAAAATCTGCGCCTGAGGGGGTTTACCTTCTTTAGGTAAACACAGGGAGTCAGGCCCCGGGGTACCCTAGTGATCTATCCTTAGTATAATTTTTTTCAATGAGACAATTTTTTTTGCTCTTTCGTGTTATATGTTTGAAAGTTACAAAATATTAACTCAAAATAGTTTTTTTTCCTTGCATTAAAAAAAATTGTGCTAATTTTATTCTACAGGTAAATTAGGTTTTACTTTTCAGATTTTTCAAATGGAATAACTCTTATTTTTAAACTTCTATTTTTCTGCTTATTGACCTATGTGAGGATAACAATTCTAATGTATATACATATTTCTCATACGTGGCACCATAAAATCTGCTCCTGAGGGGGTTTACCTTCTTTAGGTAAACACATGGAGTCACGCCCTGGGGTACTCTAGTGATGTATCTTTAGTATAATTTTTATCAATGAGACAATTTTTTTTGCTCTAACGTGTTATATGTTTGAAAGTTACAAAATATCAACTGAGAATAGTTTTTTTTTCCTTGTATGAAAATCTATGCATTAAAAAATATGTTGTGCTAATTTTATTCTACAGGTAAATTAGGTTTTACTTTTCAGATTTTTCAAATGGAATAACGCTTATACATATTTCTCCTATGTGACACCGTAAAATCTGGTATTTCTTCATGAACTTAGTATAATTTTAATCAATGAGCAATTTTTTTTGTTCTAACGTGTTACACGTTTGAAAGTTTCAAAACATTAATTGAAAATAGTTTTTTTTTCCTTGCATCAAAATCGATGCATTAAAAAAAAATGTTGTTCTAATTTTATTCTACACGCAATTTATGCTTTACTTTTCAGATTTTTCAAATGGAATAACTCTTATACATATTTCTCCTATGTGGCACCATGAAATCTGGTATTTCTTCATGCACTTAGTATAATTTTGATCAATGAGACAATTTTTTTTGCTCTAACGTGTTATATGTTTGAAAGTTACAAAATATTAACTGAAAATAGTTTTTTTTTTCCTTGCATCAATATCTATGCATTTAAAAAAAATGTGGTGCTAATTTTATTCTACAGGTGAATTAGGTTTTCTTTTCAGATTTTTCAAATGGAATAACTCTTATTTTTAGACTTCTATTTTTCTGCTTATTGATCTATGTGACTATAACAATTCTAATGTATATACATATTTCTCATATATGGCACCATAAAATCTGGTATTTCTTCATGTACTTAAAAGAAAAAATTTCTCATTGATAAAAATTATACTAACTTGTTATATGTTTGAAAGTTTCAAAATATTAACTGAAAATAGTTTTTTTTTCCTTGCATCAAAATCTATGCATTTAAAAAAAATGTTGTGCTAATTTTATTCTACTGGTGAATTAGGTTTTACATTTCAGATTTTTCAAATGGAATAACTCTTATTTTTAGACTTCTATTTTTCTGCTTATTGATCTATTTGAGGATAAGAATTCTAATGTATATACATATTTCTCATATGTGACACCATAAAATCTGGTATTTCTTCATGTACTTGAAAAAAATTTTTTCTCATTGATAAAAATTATACTAACTTGTTATATGTTTGAAAGTTTCAAAATATTAACTGAAAATAGTTTTTTTTTTCCTTGCATCAAAATCTATGCATTTAAAAAAAATGTGGTGCTAATTTTATTCTACAGGTGAATTAGGTTTTCTTTTCAGATTTTTCAAATGGAATAACTCTTATTTTTAGACTTCTATTTTTCTGCTTATTGATCTATGTGACTATAACAATTCTAATGTATATACATATTTCTCATATATGGCACCATAAAATCTGGTATTTCTTCATGTACTTAAAAGAAAAAATTTCTCATTGATAAAAATTATACTAACTTGTTATATGTTTGAAAGTTTCAAAATATTAACTGAAAATAGTTTTTTTTTCCTTGCATCAAAATCTATGCATTTAAAAAAAATGTTGTGCTAATTTTATTCTACAGGTGAATTAGGTTTTACTTTTCAGATTTTTCAAATGGAATAACTCTTATTTTTAGACTTCTATTTTTCTGCTTATTGATCTATTTGAGGATTAGAATTCTAATGTATATACATATTTCTCATATGTGGCACCATAAAATCTGGTATTTCTTCATGTACTTCGAGCAAAAAAAAATTTCTCATTGATAAAAATTATACTAACTTGTTATATGTTTGAAAGTTTAAAAATATTAACTGAAAATAGTTTTTTTTTCCTTGCATCAAAATCTATGCATTTAAAAAAAATGTTATGCTAATTTTATTCTACAGGTGAATTAGGTTTTACTTTTCAGATTTTTCAAATGGAATAACTCTTAACATATTTCTCATAACTCTGTGACATATTTCTCATATGTGGCACCATAAAATCTGGTATTATTTCATGTACTTCGAGCAAAAAAAATTTTCTCATTGATAAAAATTATACTAACTTGTTATATGTTTGAAAGTTTAAGAATATTAATTGAAAAAAGTTTTTTTTTCCTTGCATCAAAATCTATGAATTTAAAAAAAAATTTGTGCTAATTTTATTCTACAGGTGAATTAGGTTTTACTTTTCAGATTTTTCAAATGGAATAACTCTTATTTTTAAACTTCTATTTTTCTGCTTATTGATCTATGTGAGGATAACAATTCCAATGTATATACATATTTCTCATATGTGACACCATAAAATCTGGTATTTCTTCTTGTACTTAAAAAAAAAAATTTCTCATTGATAAAAATTATACTAACATGTTATATGTTTGAAAGTTTAAAAATATTAACAGAAAATAGTTTTTTTGACCTTGCATCAAAATCAATGAATTTAAAAAAAATGTTGTGCTAATTTTATTCTACAGGTGAATTAGGTTTTACTTTTCAGATTTTTCAAATGGAATAACTCTTATTTTTAGACTTCTATTTTTCTGCTTATTGATCTATGTGACGATAACAATTCTAATGTGTATACATATTTCTCATATGTGGCACCATAAAATCTGGTATTTCTTCATGTACTTCGAGCAAAAAAAATTTTCTCATTGATAAAAATTATACTAACTTGTTATATGTTTGAAAGTTTACAAATATTAATTGAAAATAGTTTCTTTTTCCTTGCATCAAAATCTATGCATTTAAAAAAAATTTTGTGCTAATTTTATTCTACAGGTGAATTAGGTTTTACTTTTCAGATTTTTCAAATGGAATAACTCTTATTTTTAAACTTCTATTTTTCTGCTTATTGATCTATGTGAGGATAACAATTCCAATGTATATACATATTTCTCATATGTGACACCATAAAATCTGGTATTTCTTCATGTACTTAAAAAAAAAAAATTTCACATTGATAAAAATTATACTAACATGTTATATGTTTGAAAGTTAAAAAATATTAACTGAAAATAGTTTTTTTTTTCTTGCATCAAAATCTATGAATTTAAAAAAAAATGTTGTGCTAATTTTATTCTACAGGTGAATTAGGTTTTACTTTTCAGATCTTTAAAATGGAATAACTCTTATTTTTAGACTTCTATTTTTCTGCTTATTGATCTATTTGAGGATTAGAATTCTAATGTATATACATATTTCTCATATGTGGCACCATAAAATCTGGTATTTCTTCATGTACTTCGAGCAAAAAAAATTTCTCATTGATAAAAATTATACTAACTTGTTATATGTTTGAAAGTTTCAAAATATTAACTGAAAATAGTTTTTTTTTTCCTTGCATCAAAATCTATGCATTTAAAAAAAATGTGGTGCTAATTTTATTCTACAGGTGAATTAGGTTTTACTTTTCAGATTTTTCAAATGGAATAACTCTTATTTTTAGACTTCTATTTTTCTGCTTATTGATCTATGTGACGATAACAATTCTAATGTATATACATATTTCTCATATATGGCACCATAAAATCTGGTATTTCTTCATGTACTTAAAAAAAAATTTTTCTCATTGATAAAAATTATACTAACTTGTTATATGTTTGAAAGTTTCAAAATATTAACTGAAAATAGTTTTATTTTTCCTTGCATCAAAATCTATGCATTTAAAAAAAATGTTGTGCTAATTTTATTCTACAGGTGAATTAGGTTTTACTTTTCAGATTTTTCAAATGGAATAACTCTTATTTTTAAACTTCTATTTTTCTGCTTATTAATCTATGTGAGGATAACAATTCTAATGTATATACATATTTCTCATATGTGACACCATAAAATCTGGTATTTCTTCATGTACTTAAAAATTTTTTTTTCTCATTGATAAAAATTATACTAACTTGTTATATGTTTGAAAGTTTCAAAATATTAACTGAAAATAGTTTTTTTTTTCCTCTCATCAAAATCTATGCATTTAAAAAAAATGTGGTGCTAATTTTATTCTACAGGTGAATTAGGTTTTCTTTTCAGATTTTTCAAATGGAATAACTCTTATTTTTAGACTTCTATTTTTCTGCTTATTGATCTATGTGACTATAACAATTCTAATGTATATACATATTTCTCATATATGGCACCATAAAATCTGGTATTTCTTCATGTACTTAAAAGAAAAAATTTCTCATTGATAAAAATTATACTAACTTGTTATATGTTTGAAAGTTTCAAAATATTAACTGAAAATAGTTTTTTTTTCCTTGCATCAAAATCTATGCATTTAAAAAAAATGTTGTGCTAATTTTATTCTACTGGTGAATTAGGTTTTACATTTCAGATTTTTCAAATGGAATAACTCTTATTTTTAGACTTCTATTTTTCTGCTTATTGATCTATTTGAGGATAAGAATTCTAATGTATATACATATTTCTCATATGTGGCACCATAAAATCTGGTATTTCTTCATGTACTTCGAGCAAAAAAAAATTTCTCATTGATAAAAATTATACTAACTTGTTATATGTTTGAAAGTTTAAAAATATTAACTGAAAATAGTTTTTTTTTCCTTGCATCAAAATCTATGCATTTAAAAAAAATGTTATGCTAATTTTATTCTACAGGTGAATTAGGTTTTACTTTTCAGATTTTTCAAATGGAATAACTCTTAACATATTTCTCATAACTCTGTGACATATTTCTCATATGTGGCACCATAAAATCTGGTATTATTTCATGTACTTCGAGCAAAAAAAATTTTCTCATTGATAAAAATTATACTAACTTGTTATATGTTTGAAAGTTTAAGAATATTAATTGAAAAAAGTTTTTTTTTCCTTGCATCAAAATCTATGAATTTAAAAAAAAATTTGTGCTAATTTTATTCTACAGGTGAATTAGGTTTTACTTTTCAGATTTTTCAAATGGAATAACTCTTATTTTTAAACTTCTATTTTTCTGCTTATTGATCTATGTGAGGATAACAATTCCAATGTATATACATATTTCTCATATGTGACACCATAAAATCTGGTATTTCTTCTTGTACTTAAAAAAAAAAATTTCTCATTGATAAAAATTATACTAACATGTTATATGTTTGAAAGTTTAAAAATATTAACAGAAAATAGTTTTTTTGACCTTGCATCAAAATCAATGAATTTAAAAAAAATGTTGTGCTAATTTTATTCTACAGGTGAATTAGGTTTTACTTTTCAGATTTTTCAAATGGAATAACTCTTATTTTTAGACTTCTATTTTTCTGCTTATTGATCTATGTGACGATAACAATTCTAATGTGTATACATATTTCTCATATGTGGCACCATAAAATCTGGTATTTCTTCATGTACTTCGAGCAAAAAAAATTTTCTCATTGATAAAAATTATACTAACTTGTTATATGTTTGAAAGTTTACAAATATTAATTGAAAATAGTTTCTTTTTCCTTGCATCAAAATCTATGCATTTAAAAAAAATTTTGTGCTAATTTTATTCTACAGGTGAATTAGGTTTTACTTTTCAGATTTTTCAAATGGAATAACTCTTATTTTTAAACTTCTATTTTTCTGCTTATTGATCTATGTGAGGATAACAATTCCAATGTATATACATATTTCTCATATGTGACACCATAAAATCTGGTATTTCTTCATGTACTTAAAAAAAAAAATTTCACATTGATAAAAATTATACTAACATGTTATATGTTTGAAAGTTAAAAAATATTAACTGAAAATAGTTTTTTTTTTCTTGCATCAAAATCTATGAATTTAAAAAAAAATGTTGTGCTAATTTTATTCTACAGGTGAATTAGGTTTTACTTTTCAGATCTTTAAAATGGAATAACTCTTATTTTTAGACTTCTATTTTTCTGCTTATTGATCTATTTGAGGATTAGAATTCTAATGTATATACATATTTCTCATATGTGGCACCATAAAATCTGGTATTTCTTCATGTACTTCGAGCAAAAAAAAATTTCTCATTGATAAAAATTATACTAACTTGTTATATGTTTGAAAGTTTCAAAATATTAACTGAAAATAGTTTTTTTTTTCCTTGCATCAAAATCTATGCATTTAAAAAAAATGTGGTGCTAATTTTATTCTACAGGTGAATTAGGTTTTACTTTTCAGATTTTTCAAATGGAATAACTCTTATTTTTAGACTTCTATTTTTCTGCTTATTGATCTATGTGACGATAACAATTCTAATGTATATACATATTTCTCATATATGGCACCATAAAATCTGGTATTTCTTCATGTACTTAAAAAAAAATTTTTCTCATTGATAAAAATTATACTAACTTGTTATATGTTTGAAAGTTTCAAAATATTAACTGAAAATAGTTTTATTTTTCCTTGCATCAAAATCTATGCATTTAAAAAAAATGTTGTGCTAATTTTATTCTACAGGTGAATTAGGTTTTACTTTTCAGATTTTTCAAATGGAATAACTCTTATTTTTAAACTTCTATTTTTCTGCTTATTAATCTATGTGAGGATAACAATTCTAATGTATATACATATTTCTCATATGTGACACCATAAAATCTGGTATTTCTTCATGTACTTAAAAATTTTTTTTTCTCATTGATAAAAATTATACTAACTTGTTATATGTTTGAAAGTTTCAAAATATTAACTGAAAATAGTTTTTTTTTTCCTCTCATCAAAATCTATGCATTTAAAAAAAATGTGGTGCTAATTTTATTCTACAGGTGAATTAGGTTTTCTTTTCAGATTTTTCAAATGGAATAACTCTTATTTTTAGACTTCTATTTTTCTGCTTATTGATCTATGTGACGATAACAATTCTAATGTATATACATATTTCTCATATATGGCACCATAAAATCTTGTATTTCTTCATGTTTTTAGTATAATTTTTATCGATGAGACAATTTTTTTGCTCTAACGTGTTATATGTTTGAAAGTGGCAAAATATTAACTGAAAATAGTTTTTTCCCCTTGCGTCAAAATCTATGCATTAAAAAAAAATTTTTGCTAATTTTATTCTACATGTAATTTAGGTTTTACTTTTTAGATTTTTCAAATGGAATCACTCTTATTTTTAAACTTCTATTTTTCTGCTTATTGATCTATGTGAGTATAACAATTCTAATGTATATACATATTTCTCATACGTGGCACCATAAAATCTGCGCCTGAGGGGGTTTACCTTCTTTAGGTAAACACAGGGAGTCAGGCCCCGGGGTACCCTAGTGATCTATCCTTAGTATAATTTTTTTCAATGAGACAATTTTTTTTGCTCTTACGTGTTATATGTTTGAAAGTTACAAAATATTAACTCAAAATAGTTTTTTTTCCTTGCATTAAAAAAAATTGTGCTAATTTTATTCTACAGGTAAATTAGGTTTTACTTTTCAGATTTTTCAAATGGAATAACTCTTATTTTTAAACTTCTATTTTTCTGCTTATTGACCTATGTGAGGATAACAATTCTAATGTATATACATATTTCTCATACGTGGCACCATAAAATCTGCCCCTGAGGGGGTTTACCTTCTTTAGGTAAACACATGGAGTCACGCCCTGGGGTACTCTAGTGATGTATCTTTAGTATAATTTTTATCAATGAGACAATTTTTTTTGCTCTAACGTGTTATATGTTTGAAAGTTACAAAATATCAACTGAGAATAGTTTTTTTTTCCTTGTATGAAAATCTATGCATTAAAAAATATGTTGTGCTAATTTTATTCTACAGGTAAATTAGGTTTTACTTTTCAGATTTTTCAAATGGAATAACGCTTATACATATTTCTCCTATGTGACACCGTAAAATCTGGTATTTCTTCATGAACTTAGTATAATTTTAATCAATGAGCAATTTTTTTTGTTCTAACGTGTTACACGTTTGAAAGTTTCAAAACATTAATTGAAAATAGTTTTTTTTTCCTTGCATCAAAATCGATGCATTAAAAAAAAAATGTTGTTCTAATTTTATTCTACACGTAATTTATGCTTTACTTTTCAGATTTTTCAAATGGAATAACTCTTATACATATTTCTCCTATGTGGCACCATGAAATCTGGTATTTCTTCATGCACTTAGTATAATTTTGATCAATGAGACAATTTTTTTTGCTCTAACGTGTTATATGTTTGAAAGTTTCAATATAGTAACAGAAAATAGTTTTTTTTTCCTTGCATCAAAATCGATGCATTAAAAAAAATGTGCTAATTTTATTCAACAGGTGAATTAGGTTTTACTTTTCAGATCTTTAAAATGGAATCTCTCTTATTTTTAAACTTCTATTTTATCTGCTTATTGATCTATTTGAGGATTAGAATTCTAATGTATATACATATTTCTCATATGTGACACCATAAAATCTGGTATTTCTTCATGTACTTAAAAAATTTTTTTTCTCATTGATAAAAATTATACTAACTTGTTATATGTTTGAAAGTTTCAAAATATTAACTGAAAATAGTTTTTTTTTCCTTGCATCAAAATCTATGCATTTAAAAAAAATGTGGTGCTAATTTTATTCTACAGGTGAATTAGGTTTTACTTTTCAGATTTTTCAAATGGAATAACTCTTATTTTTAGACTTCTATTTTTCTGCTTATTGATCTATGTGACGATAACAATTCTAATGTATATACATATTTCTCATATATGGCACCATAAAATCTGGTATTTCTTCATGTACTTAAAAAAATTTTTTTCTCATTGATAAAAATTATACTAACTTGTTATATGTTTGAAAGTTTCAAAATATTAACTGAAAATAGTTTTTTTTTTCCTTGCATCAATATCTATGCATTTAAAAAAAAATTTTGTGCTAATTTTATTCTACAGGTGAATTAGGTTTTACTTTTCAGATTTTTCAAATGGAATAACTCTTATTTTTAAACTTCTATTTTTCTGCTTATTAATCTATGTGAGGATAACAATTCTAATGTATGTACATATTTCTCATATGTGACACCATAAAATCTGGTATTTCTTCATGTACTTAAAATTTTTTTTTTCTCATTGATAAAAATTATACTAACTTGTTATATGTTTGAAAGTTTCAAAATATTAACTGAAAATAGTTTTTTTTTTCCTCTCATCAAAATCTATGCATTTAAAAAAAATGTGGTGCTAATTTTATTCTACAGGTGAATTAGGTTTTCTTTTCAGATTTTTCAAATGGAATAACTCTTATTTTTAGACTTCTATTTTTCTGCTTATTGATCTATGTGACGATAACAATTCTAATGTATATACATATTTCTCATATGTGACACCATAAAATCTGGTATTTCTTCATGTACTTAAAAAAAAAAATTTCTCATTGATAAAAATTATACTAACTTGTTATATGTTTGAAAGTTTCAAAATATTAACTGAAAATAGTTTTTTTTTTCCTTGCATCAAAATCTATGCATTTAAAAAAAATGTTGTGCTAATTTTATTCTACAGGGGAATTAGGTTTTACTTTTCAGATTTTTCAAATGGAATAACTCTTATTTTTAGACTTCTATTTTTCTGCTTATTGATCTATGTGACGATAACAATTCTAATGTATATACATATTTCTCATATGTGACACCATAAAATCTGGTATTTCTTCATGTACCTAAAAAAATTTTTTTCTCATTGATAAAAATTATACTAACGTGTTATATGTTTGAAAGTTACAAAATAGTAACAGAAAATAGTTTTTTTTTCCTTGCATCAAAATCGATGCCTTAAAAAAAATGTGCCAATTTTATTCTACAGGTGAATTAGGTTTTACTTTTCAGATTTTTCAAATGGAATAACTCTTATTTTTAAACTTCTATTTTTCTGCTTATTGATCTATGTGACTATAACAATTCTAATGTATATACATATTTCTCATATGTGACACCATAAAATCTGGTATTTCTTCATGTACTTGAAAAAAAATTTTTCTCATTGATAAATATTATTCTAACTTGTTATATGTTTGAAAGTTTCAAAATATTAACGTAAAATAGTTTTTTTTTCCTTGCATCAAAATCTATGCATTTAAAAAAAATGTTGTGCTAATTTTATTCTACAGGTGAATTAGGTTTTACTTTTCAGATTTTTCAAATGGAATCACTCTTATTTTTAAACTTCTATTTTTCTGCTTATTGATCTATGTGAGGATAACAATTCTAATGTATATACATATTTCTCATATATGGCTCCATAAAATCTGGTATTTCTTCATGTACTTAGAGCAAATAAAATTGTCTCATTGATAAAAATTATACGAACATGTTATATGTTTGAAAGTTACAAAATAGTAACAGAAAATAGTTTTTTTTCCTTGCATCAAAATCTATGCATTTAAAAAAAATGTTGTGCTAATTTTATTCTACAGGTGAATTAGGTTTTACTTTTCAGATTTTTCAAATGGAATCACTCTTATTTTTAAACTTCTATTTTTCTGCTTATTGATCTATGTGAGGATAACAATTCTAATGTATATACATATTTCTCATATGTGACACCATAAAATCTGGTATTTCTTCATGTACTTAAAAAAAATTTTTTCTCATTGATAAAAAATATACTAACGTGTTATATGTTTGAAAGTTACAAAATAGTAACAGAAAATAGTTTTTTTTTCCTTGCATCAAATTCGATGCATTAAAAAAAATGTGCTAATTTTATTCTACAGGTGAATTAGGTTTTACTTTTCAGATTTTTAAAATGGAATCACTCTTATTTTTAAACTTCTATTTTTCTGCGTATTGATCTATGTCAGGATAACAATTCTAATGTATATACATATTTCTCATATGTGACACCATAAAATCTGGTATTTCTTCATGTACTTGAAAAAATTTTTTTCTCATTGATAAAAATTATACTAACTTGTTATATGTTTGAAAGTTTCAAAATATTAACTGAAAATAGTTTTTTTTTTCCTTGCATCAGAATCTATGCATTTAAAAAAAATGTGGTGCTAATTTTATTCTACAGGTGAATTAGGTTTTCTTTTCAGATTTTTCAAATGGAATAACTCTTATTTTTAGACTTCTATTTTTCTGCTTATTGATCTGTGTGACGATAACAATTCTAATGTATATACATATTTCTCATATATGGCTCCATAAAATCTGGTATTTCTTCATGTACTTAGAGCAAATAAAATTGTCTCATTGATAAAAATTATACGAACATGTTATATGTTTGAAAGTTACAAAATAGTAACAGAAAATAGTTTTTTTTTCCTTGCATCAAAATCGATGCATTAAAAAAAAATGTGCTAATTTTATTCTGCAGGTGAATTAGGTTTTACTTTTCAGATTTTTAAAATGGAATTACTCTTATTTTTAAGCTTCTATTTTTCTGCTTATTGTTCTATGTGACGATAACAATTCTAATGTATATACATATTTCTCATATGTGACACCATAAAATCTGGTATTTCTTCATGTACTTGAAAAAAAAATTTTCTCATTGATAAATATTATTCTAACTTGTTATATGTTTGAAAGTTTCAAAATATTAACGTAAAATAGTTTTTTTTTCCTTGCATCAAAATCTATGCATTTAAAAAAAATGTTGTGCTAATTTTATTCTACAGGTGAATTAGGTTTTACTTTTCAGATTTTTCAAATGGAATCACTCTTATTTTTAAACTTCTATTTTTCTGCTTATTGATCTATGTGACGATAACAATTCTAATGTATATACATATTTCTCATATATGGCACCATAAAATCTGGTATTTCTTCATGTACTTAAAAAAAAAAATTTCTCATTGATAAAAATTATACTAACTTGTTATATGTTTGAAAGTTTCAAAATATTAACTGAAAATAGTTTTTTTTTTCCTTGCATCAAAATCTATGCATTTAAAAAAAATGTTGTGCTAATTTTATTCTACAGGTGAATTAGGTTTTACTTTTCAGATTTTTCAAATGGAATAACTCTTATTTTTAGACTTCTATTTTTCTGCTTATTGATCTATGTGACGATAACAATTCTAATGTATATACATATTTCTCATATATGGCTCCATAAAATCTGGTATTTCTTCATGTACTTAAAAAAAAAATTTTCTCATTGATAAAAATTATACTAACTTGTTATATGTTTGAAAGTTTAAAAAAATTAACTGAAAATAGTTTTTTTTTCCTTGCATCAAAATCTATGCATTTAAAAAAAATGTTGTGCTAATTTTATTCTACAGGTGAATTAGATTTTACTTTTCAGATTTTTCAAATGGAATAACTCTTATTTTTAAACTTCTATTTTTCTGCTTATTGATCTATGTGACGATAACAATTCTAATGTATATACATATTTCTCATATGTGGCACCATAAAATCTGGTATTTCTTCATGTACTTAGAGCAAATAAAATTGTCTCATTGATAAAAATTATACTAACGTGTTATATGTTTGAAAGTTACAAAATATTAACTGAAAATAGTTTTTTTTCCTTGCATCAAAATCTATGCATTAAAAAAATGTTGTGCTAATTTTATTCTACAGGTGAATTAGGTTTTACTTTTCAGATTTTTCAAATGGAATAACTCTTATTTTTAGACTTCTATTTTTCTGCTTATTGATCTATGTGACGATAACAATTCTAATGTATATACATATTTCTCATATGTGACACCATAAAATCTGGTATTTCTTCATGTACTTGAAAAAAAATTTTTCTCATTGATAAATATTATTCTAACTTGTTATATGTTTGAAAGTTTCAAAATATTAACGTAAAATAGTTTTTTTTCCTTGCATCAAAATCTATGCATTTAAAAAAAATGTTGTGCTAATTTTATTCTACAGGTGAATTAGGTTTTACTTTTCAGATTTTTCAAATGGAATCACTCTTATTTTTAAACTTCTATTTTTCTGCTTATTGATCTATGTGAGGATAACAATTCTAATGTATATACATATTTCTCATATGTGACACCATAAAATCTGGTATTTCTTCATGTACTTAAAAAAAATTTTTTCTCATTGATAAAAAATATACTAACGTGTTATATGTTTGAAAGTTACAAAATAGTAACAGAAAATAGTTCTTTTTTCCTTGCATCAAATTCGATGCATTAAAAAAAATGTGCTAATTTTATTCTACAGGTGAATTAGGTTTTACTTTTCAGATTTTTAAAATGGAATCACTCTTATTTTTAAACTTCTATTTTTCTGCGTATTGATCTATGTCAGGATAACAATTCTAATGTATATACATATTTCTCATATGTGACACCATAAAATCTGGTATTTCTTCATGTACTTGAAAAAAATTTTTTCTCATTGATAAAAATTATACTAACTTGTTATATGTTTGAAAGTTTCAAAATATTAATTGAAAATAGTTTCTTTTTCCTTGCATCAAAATCTATGCATTTAAAAAAAATTTTGTGCTAATTTTATTCTACAGGTGAATTAGGTTTTACTTTTCAGATTTTTCAAATGGAATAACTCTTATTTTTAAACTTCTATTTTTCTGCTTATTGATCTATGTGAGGATAACAATTCCAATGTATATACATATTTCTCATATGTGACACCATAAAATCTGGTATTTCTTCATGTACTTAAAAAACAAAATTTCACATTGTTAAAAATTATACTAACTTGTTATATGTTTGAAAGTTTAAAAATATTAACTGAAAATAGTTTTTTTTTCCTTGCATCAAAATCTATGCATTAAAAAAAATTTTGTGCTAATTTTATTCTACTGGTAAATTAGGTTTTACTTTTCAGATTTTTCAAATGGAATAACTCTTATTTTTAAACTTCTATTATTCTGCTTATTGATCTATGTGAGGGTAACAATTCTTATTAATGTATATACATATTTCTCATATGTGGCACCATAAAATCTGCCCCTGAGGGGGTTTACCTTCTTTAGGTAAACACAGGGAGTCACACCCCGGGGTGCCCTAGTGATCTATCCTTAGTATAATTTCTATCAATGAGACAAATTTTTTTTGCTCTAACGTGTTATATGTTTGAAAGTTTCAAAATAGTAACAGAAAATAGTTTTTTTTTCCTTGCATCAAAATCGATGCATTAAAAAAATTGTGCTAATTTAATTCTACAGGTGAATTAGGTTTTACTTTTCAGATTTTTCAAATGGAATAACTCTTATTTTTAAACTTCTATTTTTCTGCTTATTGATCTATGTGATGATAACAATTCTAATGTATATACATATTTCTCATATGTGGCACCATAAAATCTGGTATTTCTTCATGTACTTAGTATAATTTTTATCAATGAGACAATTCTTTTTTGCTCTAATGTGTTATATGTTTGAAAGTTACTAAATATTAACTAAAAATTGTTTTTTTCTTCTTTGCATCAAAATCTATGCATTAAAAAAAGTTGTGCTAATATTATTCTACAGATAAATTAGGTTTTACTTTTCTGATTTTTCAAATGGAAGAACTCTTATTTTTAAACTTCTATTTTTTAATTATTGATCTATGTGATGATAACAATTCTAATGTATATACGTATTTTTCGTATGTGGCACCATAAAATCTGCCCCTGAGGGGGTTTACCTTCTTTAGGTAAACACAGGGAGTCACGCCCCGGGGTACCCTAGTGATCTATCCTTAGTATAATTTTTATCAATGAGACAATTTTTTTTCTAACTTGTTATATGTTTGAATGTTACAAAATATTAACTGAATATAGTTTTTTTTTTCCTTGCATCAAAATCTATGCATTAAAAAAAATGTGCTAATTTTATTCTACAGGTGAATTAAGTTTTACTTTTCAGATTTTTCAAATGTAATAACTTATTTTTAAACTTCTATTTTTCTGCTTATTGATCTATGTGAGGATAACAATTCTACTGTATATACATATTTCTCATATGTGGCATCATAAAATCTGGAATTCCTTCATATACTTAGTATAATTTTTATCAATGAAACAATTTTTTTTGTTCAAACGTGTTATGTTTGAAAGTTACAAAATATTAACTGAAAATAGTTTTTTTTTCCCTTACATCAAAATCTATGCATTAAAAAAATGTTGTGCTAATTTTATTCTACAGGTAAATTAGGTTTTACTTTTCAGATTTTTCAAATGGAATAACTCTTATTTTTAGACTTCTATTTTTCTGCTTATTGATCTATGTGACGATAACAATTCTAATGCATATACATATTTCTTATATGTGACACCATAAAATCTGGTATTTCTTCATGTACTTAGAGCAAGTAAAATTGTCTCATTGATAAAAATTATACTAACTTGTTATATGTTTGAAAGTTTCAAAATATTAACTGAAAATAGTTTTTTTTCCTTGCATCAAAATCTATGCATTAAAAAAATGTTGTGCTAATTTTATTCTACTGGTAAATTAGGTTTTACTTTTCTGATTTTTCAAATGTAATAACTCCTATTTTTAAGCTTCTTTTTTTCTGCTTATTTAGCTTATTTATCTATGTGACGATAACAATTCTAATGTATATACATATTTCTCATGTGTGTCACCATAAAATCTGGTATTTCTTTATGTTCTTAGTATTTTTATCAATGAAATTATTTTTTTTGCTCTAACGTATTATACGTTTGAAAGTTACAAAATATGAATTGAAAATAGTTTTTTTTTTCCTTGCATCAAAATCTATGCATTAAAATAAATTTGCTAATTTTATTCTAACCGTAATTTAGGTTTTACTTTTCAGATTTTTCAAATGGAATAACTCTTATTTTTAAACTTCTATTTTTCTGCTTATTGATCTATGTGAGGATAACAATTCTAAAGTATATACATATTCCTCATATGTGGCACCATAAAATCTGCCCCTGAGGGGGTGTACCTTCTTTAGGTAAACGCAGGGAGTCACGCACCCGGGTACCCTAGTGATCTATCCTTAGTATAATTTTTATCAATGAGACAATTTTTTTTTCTTACTTGTTATATGATTGAAAGTTTCAAAATAGTAACTTAAAGTAGTTTTTTTTTTCCTTGCATTAAAATTTATGCATTAAAAAAAAATGTTGTGCTAATTTTATTCTACTTTTGAATTAGGTTTTACTTTTCAGATTTTTCAAATGGAATAACTCTTATTTTTAAACTTTTTTTCTGCTTATTGATCTATGTGACGATGTCAATTTTAATGTATATACATATTTTTCATATGTGGCACCATAAAATCTGGTATTTCTTCTTGTACTTAGTATAATTTTTATCAATGAGACAATTTTCTTTTCTAACTTGTTATATGTTTGAAAGTTTCAAAATATTAACTGAAAATAGTTTTTTTTTCCTTGCATCAAAATCTATGCTTTAAAAAAAATGTTGTGCTAATTTTATTCTACAGGTGATTTGGTTTTACTTTGAAGATTTTTCAAATAGAATAAATCTTATTTTTAAACTTCTATTTTTCTGCTTATTGATCTATGTGACGATAATAATTCTGATGTATATACATATTTCTCATGTGACATCATAAAATCTGGTATTTCTTCATGTACTTAGTATAATTTTTATCAATGAGACAATTTTTTTTGCTCTGATGTGTTATGTTTGAAGGTAACAAATTATTAACTGAAAATAGTTTTCTTTTCCTTGCATCAAAATCAATGCTCTATGCATTAAAAAAAATGTTGTGCTAATTTTATTCTACAGGTAAATTAGGTTTTACTTTTCAGATTTTTGAAATGGAATAAGTCTTTTTTTTTAAACTCTTATTTTTAAACTTCTATTTTTCTGCTTATTGATCTATGTGAGGATAACAATTCTTATGTATATACATATTTCTCAAATGTGACACCATAAAATCTGGTATTTGTTCATGTACTTAGTATAATTTTTATCAATGAAACAATTTTTTATGCTCTAAAGTGTTATATGTTTGAAAGTTTCAAAACATTAACTGAAAATATTTTTTTTTCCTTGCATCAAAATCTATGCATTAAAAAAAATGTTGTGCTAATTTTATTCTACAGATAAATTAGGTTTTACTTTTCAGATTTTTCAAATGGAAATAACTCTTATTTTTAAACTCTTATTTTTAAACTTCTATTTTTCTACTTATTGATCTATGTGAGGATAACAATTCTAATGTATATACATGTTTCTCATATGTGGCACCATAAAATCTGGTATTTCTTCATGTACTTGGTATAATTTTTATCAATGAAACAATTTTTTTTGCTCTATGTGTTATATGTTTGAAAGTTACAAAATATTAACTGAAAATAGTTTCATTTTTCCTTGCATCAAAATCTATGCATTAAAAAAAATTTTGTGCTAATTTTATTCTACAGGTAATTTAGGTTTTACTTTGAAGATTTTTCAAATGGAATAAATCTTATTTTTAAACTTCTATTTTTCTGCTTATTGATCTATATAACGATAACAATTCTAATGTATATACATATTTCTCATATGTGGCACCTTAAAATCTGGTATTTCTTCATGTACTTGGTATAATTTTTATCAATGAAACAATTTTTTTTGCTCTATGTGTTATATGTATGAAATTTACAAAATATTAACTGAAAATAGTTTCTTTTTTCCTGGCATCAAAATCAATGCATTAAAAAAATGTTATGCTTATTTTATTCTACAGGTAAATTAGGTTTTGCTTTTCAGATTTTTCAAATGGAATAATTCTTATTTTTAATCTTCTATTTTTCTGCTTATTGATCTATGTGACGATAACAATTCTAATGTATATACATAATTCTCATATGTGACTCCATAATATCTGCTATATTTCTTCATGTACTTTGTATAATTTTTATCAATAACAAAATTGTTTTTGCTCTAGCGTGTTATATGTTTGAAAGTTACAAAATAGTAACTGAAAATAGTTTTTTTTTTCCTTGCATTAAAAAAAATTTCGTGCTAATTTTATTCTACAGGTAAATTAGGTTTTGCTTTTCAGATTTTTCAAATGGAATAAATCTTATTTTTAAACTTCTATTTTTCTGCTTATTGATCTATGTGAGGATAACATTTCTAATGTATATACATATTTCTCATATGTGACACCATAAAATTTGGTATTTCTTAATGTGCTTAGTATAATTTTTATCAATGAGACAATTTTTTTTGCTCTAACGTGTTATATGTTTGAAAGTTACAAAATATTGACTGAAAATAGTTTTTTTCCCCTCGAATCAAAATCTATGCATTAATTCATCGAATCAAAATCTATGCATTATTTTTTCTGCTTATTGATCTATGTGAGTATAACAATTCTAAGATATATACATGTTTCTCATATCTCTCTCTTCTTCAACTCATACCTTTTTGTGGATATAATCTAATAAGCTGATGAAGAGATTTTTTTTTTCCAAATTTTTATTTATTTAAAAAAAAAATTTTTTTTGCTAATCTTTTTTCTTTTTTCTGTAATTTTTTCTTTCTTTTCTCTACATTTTAAACTTATTTTATGAGTTCTTTATGCTTTCAGCTTATGCATAGTAAATAAAACTTATTGATTTTCTTCGTTTTTTTCTTTTTGTGTTTTTTATGCTATATATATACAAATTATAAAATGTTTAAACAGTGTTTAATCAATTTATATGACCCATCAATGTGTAGCATTGTCATCGAAATGCATATGAGTTTTTATAAGAATGTTTCACCATTTGAGATTTTAAGCATCTTATTTATTAATATTTAGACAAACAGTGTATGAAACTTGATATTTTATACTTGTGTGAACTTTTAAAATTGTTTTCTTACCCCTTAAATAATTTTTTTTTTTTTAGACCACTAGAAAAATTTCATCTGAAAGATATTTCAAAGTGCCTCTCTGTTCTAAAGATTGTGATGAATGGTTTAAAGATTGTAAGAATGATTATACTTGTGTCTATAATTGGCCCAGAGAATTTAAATTTCAGAAAGGTATGCACTTATCAAGTCTATTTTTTTTTCTTCCTTTTTACAACTTTTTAACTCAATGAAAGAAACAAAAATAAAATAAAATTATTGAGCTGCTGCCACAAGTACATAATTTATTAAATGAAAATCTTGGTCAATTAATTGAAAAATTATAATGGATGATTTCTATTTCAACTTCTTGTAATTTGTGTATTTATATTTTTGTATAATTTATGTATATATATATATATTTTATTAATTTGTTACTACATTTTTGTTAGTCTTTTAAATTTCTAAGCCTATAAATCTGCAAAAATTATATAATTGTGTTGAACACTTAAAGCAAAAAATGCTGAAAATTGTGATGAATATTTCAGTGCATATTTTGTTATAAATTTCATTTTGTTGTGTGAGCATTTTTGTAATTAAGATTTTTTTTATATCAATAGAATGTTACAGCAGGACATTAATAATTGTCTGTCCTGTAGCATAACCTTCGACATAGATCTATTCCTGGGTCTAATTTTAATTCATATTGTTAAATTTGTAAATTAAAATTTTCAATTTATAAAGCGTGATTTGAAGTTTTGTGTTAATCCATGTAAAGGATCTCCCCCCCCCCTTCGTACAATTGCTAGGGCATGTAAATAAGGCTTATTTTTATTTGTAAAATCTCAAAATTTGCTCTTGAGGGTACTTTTCCACTAACCTAGCTGTAAAATTATTGAACTGTTTAGAGTTTTTATAATCTTACTGTATTTGTGGTTTTAAGAATTTTCAGTACTCCAAAGTAATTTTTATCAAAAAAAGTAAATAAAGCACTCAATGTTTTCTTAATCATGAATTTTTAAAAAGGTACAAACTGGATGACCTTTATTTATCTAATGCATATTATTAGTAAATGTAGTGACTAATAGTGTATTATTTAGATTAGTATTTGAAAAATTAGATTAATCTCTTTATTTTAGTTTTTTGACAGTTTAGACATTGACGAACAATTGGAATTAACAATTCAATAATCACAAATATGTCAAATTGTTTCTTCAAGGCCATTTGCCAATTTATTTTTGGACAATTATTTTGCCACTGTTTTTTCTTGAATGTTCCAGAAACTATTGTTTCAATTATTTAATTAAAGATATATTCAAATTACAAACATTGAATGCTAATATGTAATTTTTACATTTCGAATCTTTACCATGATTGGGATCTGATCTAATTATTAATGAAAATTTAGAAAATTTATTATTAGAAATTTAAGTTCTAATTTAGTTATGTTATATGGTTTTATTTACCTACCAAATTCATCATAGATTATATCAAATTCACCATAAATCTTTACCAATTCAGCATAATCAATCTTAATAATCAGCATTATAATTTATAAAAAAAAACTTCAGTTCTTGATAATAACTCTGGAATGATTATTTTGTAGAGTCAAAATTGCACAGGTATGAAAAAGACTTTTGGAGAGGGATATCGTAAAAGTAAAATTAAGAATACTTTTCAAAAAAGTTTTTTTTTTTTTAAGTTTTTCTTATAACTACTTTTTTTTTACAAACAAAATTCCTGTAGCAAGTCTTAAATGTGCACAATATTAAATATGTTTTGAGGTCTTACACATTAATTTTTCTTCAATGAACTCCATCTTTTTTAATTTTTATAAGATTCCAGACTTGTTTTTGCAGGCCTCAAAGTTGTCCTTAAATTTCTTAAAAAATAAAGTGTCCTTAATTTTTAAACATTTCAATTAATGTCCTGAAATGTTTTATGATTTTCCAAATTTTTAGTTGAAGTTAACGGGAAGAATAAATATTTATCAAAAAAAGAGTTGTAGAAATTTCAAATTCAAAAATTATGTTGCATGCCATGGAAGAAAATAAATAACAAAATGAACGACACAGTCTTTATAGCGTCATAAAGACGTTTTTAGTAATTCTATACAATACTATGAATTACAAAATAAAGACAAGAAACGAACACCGAAGAAATTTATTGAATGAGTCACTTTTGGATTTCTAGGTCCATGTTAATGCATTTTAACCATTTAAGACATTTAACATGTAAGTAACAAGTCAATTGATATTATTTAAAATATGTTGCAACTCCAATTAATGCTTTACAGTGCCCTTTAAAGAATTTTATTATGAAGATTAACAAAAACATTACACAGAGGATGTGTTTACATTGAATGATTTAGATTCTGTTTAAAGAAACCGGTGTAATTGCAAAAAGAAATGATTTAACAATCCTTTTTGAGCTTTATAATTCTATATAATATAAATAACACAAATCTGATTAAAAGAATTTATTACATGTAAAAAACGAAATAAGTTTTTTCTCAAGTTTAAATTTCTAGATTGGCCATAGAGATTATTGTAAGTCTTTAGAGCTAACTTTCTTTTTTCAAACAAACAATTTTTCTATCATTAAAAATGAAATTTTATTCCAATCAGCATAAATTTAAAATTACAAACTAAGCATGTTCATTCTTTTTCAAACAATTTCCATTTTTTGATAACAGTATACGTAAATAATTCTAGTAAAATGTGGAGTAAATTGATGACATAACTAGATATAGAAATAACATCTTCCAATCAAACCTTTTTTTTATTAATTTAAATTTTAAGAAAGACTAACTTGAAAGTTACCACATTAAAAAGAAAACAAGTAAATACAAAATAAAGTGCACAAGAAATACATATTAATCACATGGAAACAAAATTAATAAGTTTTTATTTCAATATGGTGTTTATAATATAGTGTTAAGAAAATTACCAATTCATTTAGAACAAGGTAACTTAACTTTCCCAATTTTGTCTTTATGTTCCAGAAACAACTTGAAAATAAAAGTATTAAGTATATAGTATTATTTAAGTATTTCAAAATCTGCAAAATGCTTATACAGGGACAATGTAAATTTGAGACACATAAAAGTTGTGAATTTTCTTACAAATTATGAACTCAAAAGGTAAACCAAAAGGCAAAATTCTTAGAAAATAGTGTACTAATAAATTTTATTTTAAATTTTACTAAAATGTTAGGGGCTAGTTACAATTTCTTAGGCAACTCTCATCTTTACATAAACTTTGTACATTGCAGTGTTGTGTATCCAGAATCAAGATTTAAGCATGCCTAGATTATCCATTTCTCTTTGATAGTAGGCATTCAAGGTTGCACTCTGCAATAAAAAAACCATAAGATCAATTTTTATTCAATCATGTCTTCTATCACGTTGGTAATTTTTTTTTTTAAAGATATATTAAGTTTTTTTTTTTTTTTTGGTTTTTTATTTGTTTTTTTATTAATTTTCATGATATATAACTATATTTTACAATTCATAAATATAATCATCGATGAAATATTATTATTGTAACAGAAATATTAAGTTAAATCATAACACAATTGAAACTATCTTTCTGCATTATAAATAACTTTGTTAGTATAAATAATAAATGTAACTGCAAGATTCAAAATCATTGAAACTGAAAATGTATCATTATTAAGTACTGAAAAGCAGGCTAAAATAAATAAATTAAGAAATTAATTACACAAATTAATTATTAAAATAAGTGTGATGCCTTAGACCTTTATAGCAAGTTGATATAACATTGGGATATATAATAGCGTAAATCACTAATTCAGTAAAAAAAATCACATAAGAATTCTCTCTCTCTATATATATTCATATTCAGAAATATTTGCAATGTTAAAAGGAAATTTGGTTTTAAGGTAGTGTTTTAAAATTAATATTTATTAAAATAATCGAATTTTTATTATCATGTTTCGAAAAATTTTATACTGCTTTTAACAGAAGTGTAAAGATCTGTTTTTTATTTGCATTCTGTAAAAAGATTTTGAGATTTTTAAAATGTCATTTCAAAAGTGCTGTAATTTATTGCAAACTAATTCTAATAAAATATATTTTAAATCTTAATTCCTGATAAAGTTTAATTATGATTCCTCAAAATTTATCTTGTACTTTTTTGTTATGAGTACATATTTATTTCATACATAACAACTTTGCTTCTCTTTAGATAACAGGAGTCATTATAATATCAGCATCAAATGTGGTATTTAAATTTATTTTTAGGTCACAATATATGTCCAGAAAATTCCCAGTGCTTGACATTTTCAGAAATGTATAAAATGGCAAAAGACTTTTGTGAGAATGTAAGTATAAAATTATTTAATTTTTAATCAAATCCTTGAAAGTATTAAAATAAACTGGTTATGATAGTGTATTGATATTTAATATTTTCAGTGATTTTTTAATCGAATACTTGTGTAATGGTGAGGTTATTTGTAATAATAAGTTTTTCCTATTCTATTATGTCACTTTAATCACTCATGTGAGAACTGAAAATTGAAATTTTAAATGCATTTCACTTAAAACCAATTTTTTTGACAATTGCCTAGCTATAAAAATGTTCACCATTCTAGTCCATAAATCCATATTATATCATATGTGCTATATTGTATTATATAGGTGCAAAAGTTGATTCTACTGTTGAACGAATAATTTTAAGCAAACATATTTTGTATTAGTTTCATTCATTTTTATAGCATAGAAAGATTGTGCTCCGGAAAAAATCCGTAGAATAATAAATGTGATTAGAGATAAAAGTAAACTTACACATAATTATTCATTTAAATTATGCTGCATATAATTCATTTAAATTATGCTGCATATAATTCATTTAGAATATCATGTTTTGAAAATTTCAATGATTTAAATTTATGAAGATATAAATTTTTTGAATGATTTTACTCAAGAAATGTTCCGGATTTTTGAATTGAACCCACAATCACCCCTGCTGGTCTAGCTGTTTCTCATTGTTGACATTGCATTCTTATTGATTAGAATATCATATCATACTATTCTTAATTCATAAATATATACAGTTTATTCGACAATTTATCAGCTTAAAATTAATAGAAGTTATATTTTATTTTTATCTCTTATTTGAAGTTATTTTTATTCTAGTCTATTTTGATTATAGAGATAGTATAAGTTGGTTTATATTTTCAACTATTTGAATTTTGATTAGCGCTTTTTAAGTCTTAGGGCTTTAAACTAAAAGTGGTGTACCTTTTTTACATTTTAAAGTAATCTCATGATGCTATTTTATCTTGATAAATTTTTTTTAAACATATAATAGCTTTCGATTTACAATTATTGAAAGTTAAATGAGTTATATTTACTTTATAATACATTTTAATTTAGGCTGCACTCAGTCAACGTATGCAAATAAAATAATAAATTCTATATGATTATAAAATAGTAAAAGAATATTAGAGAATAACTTTTTCCACTATTTCTGCATAATCTCTTTACTAAAAAAATTCGTGAAATGTTTTCGCCAATCTGACATTAAATCCAAATTAAAAAGTTACAAAATTATGTGGATAAAGTTTCAATTGTAATTAAGTAAAATTATTAGGGTTTAAATTATGTTAAAATGGTATTGGAATCTAAATCTGTGGGAATTTTTTTTTTCTTTGCAAAATTTCCAGAGAAACTTAATAGAGCAAGCACTGTCGTTTGGCAAGGTTGATGCTGGAAAAAAAGCCTGCTTTATGATCGTAAAGAAAAAAATCTTGCCTTGAAAAGAAAAAAAAAAATTCTCTTGGTGGCAGAATTTCAGGACTTTTTTTTAAAAAAAAGATGACGAAGCAAGATAAATAATGAAAAAAAACTATGTAACCTGCATCGCTAATATCAAAAACATTTAGTTCATGAGTGGAAAGTTCATTTTTTATGATATTTTTAAAACAGAAGAAGTCTGAATTTTTGTTTTGAAGAATAAAAATTTGCGTAGGATGTGCATTTTAAATGTGGATTAATAAATTAATATTTTTTAAAAATTATTTTCTGTTTTACTATTGCACTAAATCATATTTTTAATTAAATCATTAGTGATTCTACTAGCTATGAACCAGATCGCCTAGCCGTTTAAAGCTAACAATTGTTTTTTTTCTAAAAGCTTAAACTTAGTCAACGCTGTATATAAATTACTGCAAGTTGCCATATTTAATGAGACAAGTAGTGTGATCTATGAGATTTATGATTAAATACAACTCATCTGCAATCAAACGTTTTAAAAAAAATGGGAAAGAAAGTCATAACTTTCCATAGACATTCTCCCAAATCTTGAAAATGTTTCCCTTGGAGTAAAACTGATCCTGAAACCTCATTAAAAACTGGCTTTGACGTGTACCCTTAAGTATAAATTATTTTTGGATGAAAAAGAAATATAAGTTACAATAGATTTTGTTATGGAAATTAAAGATTTGATAGTGTAGTGTATCTACCACTACAAAAATATAATTCCAATTCACCAGTATATAAGACATGTTAATTCAATCCTATGGTGGGGTACATTGGGGACCCGGACCCGATGAGAAAATGCCCACCTTCACAGAAACTCCCACTTCGATTTACCCTAACAGAAATTCTTACTTCGATGGATGGTTCACATTGAACAGTTGACTTGCTACTTGTGACTGCGTCATTGTCCTCACACTGTTGCTTCTAAAGTTTGGTCTTCTTAATACAGCTCTCCCAGCTTCTCACAAAACAGCAATGAATCAACTAATGGTATCCGTTCATCGAATTCTATCAGAGATATAATTCTGGTGAGAGAATACTGTAGTGTATCTACCACTACAAAAATACAATTCCAATTCACTAGTTTATAAGGCATGTTAACTCGATTCTATAGTGGGCTACCTTTTCATAGATGAAGGTAGACATGGTCGATATCTACTCTTCCTACAGATAGTTTCAGTTGTTTAATCTAAACTTAGTTTATTTGAGGAAAATGTATTTTTTATGTAGTTTATTTTCTTATTATGATTATTATACTTTTTATTTACATATTATAGTATTTTTATTGCTTAGGATCATTCTTGGAAATATACAGAAAGTGAATTTTGCATGCATATTTGGTTTGATGGAGTGGCTGATGTTAAGAAAAAAGTAGCCGAACATTATATCGATCTTGCCCTCTCTCCTAGCACTGCCCAGTACTTCATCTACTTTTTTGTATTGATTGTAGCACAAATAATGGGTCACTGAAGTACAATATTTAAATTAGGATATCTATTAATGTTGTTCCTGTTTATCTATTTTGGATATTTAGTTTTTGAAAATAAATATATATTTTATGAATTGTGATGATTTATTCTGAAACATTCTCCTTGCAAATACATTAATTCTGCTCTATAAAAGTGTTAACTTGTTATTTTCTAATTATTAAAGAAAGTCAAACAGGATAACGAGAACCAGTTGCTATGAAACTCTTTGGTAGAGAAAGCCAGGGTCCAACAAAGGCAAGAGAAAAGGAAATGTTAAAAACAGAGCTTAATACGTAGTAATCCATAAAACTAAAGTTCATTTATATTGACTATGTATTTATGTTTATATGCAGCAAAATGCAATCCCTAGGATCTCCTAGAAGTATCTAAAAACTTCCCTCTATCAGATGCAGAGTTCGAATCTAGTCCTGTCAATCACTCGTTAGATTTTAATATCACTTCTTGTAAATTCCTTGCTAAATTTGTTAGATTTGTTTTTCATGCATAAAAATGAAAAGTCATTTCTCTAGGTTGCCACTCTACAGGGAAAACTTAGAAAATACAGGGAATTTTATTTCTTATATTCGTCTTTTAAAAGTGGTGACTACTCGAAATACAATTAATGAGATTTCAGCTTTATTAGACTATTTAATTCTCTACATTAATTTTTTCAGCAATTAAAACTAGTATAGTTATCTAAGATGATTGTGCTCTGGAAGAAATCCGGATTTGTCGCTAACCACAATCCAGAAGTTTTAAGGAATCACTGATCACATTTATGCCTAAAAATTCTTGTATATTTTATTTAAAAATATTAGAACTAGATTTTCTACTTGGCATCGCTTTCATTTGTAAATATTTTTTTCAGATAGAATAATAAATGTAATAAAAGATAAAAGTAAACTTATGCATAATTATTCATTTAAACTATGCTGGAAAATATCAATGAGTTGAATTTATAAAAACATTAATTTTTTGAAATGCGTCATTAATGATTTTAGTCAAGAAATTTTCAGGATTTTCGAGTTAGGCTCACAAGCACCCCTAAGTTACCCTAATATAGCTCACTCAAGAGTACAGTGAATGTATGTTTCCTCTTAATATATTGTGTATAATATGTGCGTGGAATTTTTTTCCATCCAGATTTGAGTGGCAACCGTGTTTTGGTGAGTACAAAGAGAATGAAAATTATGTACTCTTCATGAACTCAGGATATAATTTGTTATAGCACGACCCATAACTAAAGATGGTTGCAAAAAAAATTATTTTGCACCTCCGAATAAATTGCAAAAAGTGAGCTCTACTTGGAGTGGAGCTCATACATCTCAACTTGTCACATTTTTACGGGAAATTTTTCTTACCGGTTTAAAGTGGTAATAAGTTGTATGGTGCTTCCACACCAAAAATAATAATAATATTTTAGACTTACCAATTTCCGAAGCTCAATTGACCCTTGTGTCCACTGAGATGATCTCACTACCTCTAGCCATGTTTTCGTCTTCTACCATTGATCCTCTTTCTTCAAGCTAACTTTCACCGATATTACACAGATAACATTATCATTTATCCCGAACGAACTGCCATCTTCTGTTTCCAACTTAACTTAACTGCCAACTTAAATTTTCATCCCCCAGGGGAACACTGTTGTGTGACGGGTATGGCGCACCCGGGGAACCCAGCTTGACCTCAGTATTTTTCTGCTTCTCTCTTGAAATTATCCTGTTTTAAGTTTTACGCCTGAAACCAAATTAATATTTTAATCTAGTGTGCGAATGTCGACTCGTTTCCTTTTAAACACCGATTATAATTTACACATTTCAGATTTCTGTTTAATTTTTTTTCCTTTGTCGGGTTTTTAGGATTTGTTACTTTGCTGCACATCTTTATTTAAAAAATTTTTTTTTCTCTGAATCGAACAGACTAACAACGTTAGCTATTGCTGAACAGCATATTTGCAGTGTGCCGCGTTTCATCATGAAGTTACCAGTTTGCATTCTTACACAAGTGTGGCGGGCTTATTTCGCGGTGTCTGTTGGTCGCGTGCTCTTTGGGCCGTGTAGATGAGCGATAGATCCCCCTCTATCACTCTGATCGAACAAGTTGCTCGGGATTAGCTCTGTATCAAGGTAATGATCCTGAGTTCTGATTGTTTTGGAGGATCCACACTCCTCTGGTGTAGTACTATATTGGACACTACTCTTGGCCTAGGTGTTCAGAGCCAGTGGTTCGGCGCCCCTTGCTGAACTACTGTTTGTCTACGATAGGTACTCTGACAGACATTCGTCTGGAGGGGTGGCGGTGACTATGGTAACGAGGTATGATTATTTCAAGTAGGGGTGCGGGTCCCTCTTTAAGACTGGTTTTAGCGAGAGAAAATTAGACCATGAGACCTCTTTCTTCGGTCCATTGTGTTAGCTCTAGAGCAAAGAGAGAAAAGTATTCGCACCTGTAACATCGTTTAGATCGTTCGATTTTCTCTTTTTTTAAAAGAGTCAAAATTTTAATAGCGGTAAGCACCCAAAATTTGATATCTTAATTTTTACATTTTTTGTTTTTTAAAAAGTATATATTATACAAAACAATAGCCCAAAGCAATTTTTTTTTAATTTAATTTATTTTTCAAGATATTAACAATTAAATTTCAAAGCTCTTTTTGATTAAAAAATAAATATCTAAGGATAGAATGAATGGATTTTAAAAAAAAATTATCTCATTTTACGCGGAAATAATGGAAGTTGTTGATAAAATAATTATAATAAAACAAATGCTTAAAAAAATTTAATTTTTATTGCAAAATTAAGTTGTAAAATGAAAAACAAAAATGTCGTTAATGTCGTACAAAGTTCGAACAAAACCCATTTTAAAGTAAATTTTATTCTGAACAAAATAGCTTTTCAAAAAAAATGGATCGTAATTCCATAAAAAGTTATAGCTTTTTTCGCGAAACGCTGCACCGCGGCGCGCTCTGCCACTCCACTCCGCTGATCACTTAATCGCGCTGTATCAGTTGATTTGAAGGGAGTTTAAAAATCTCAACTAATATTATGAATAATAACTAGGTGAATAATATTATGAATAATTAGTTATTTATAATTTATTTGCATAATTTTTTGAGTTCAAACTTGGAACTGGAAGAATATATTTTATTTATAACTATTTTATCAAGAACTTCCGCGTAAAATGAGATACAATTTTTTAAAATCCATTTATTTTATCCTTAGATATTTATTTCTTAATTAAAAAGTGCTTTAAAATTTAATTGTTAACACCTTGTAAAATAAATTAAATTAAAAACGTTTTGGGCTATTGTTTTGTGTAATATATACTTTTCAAAAAATGTGAAAATTTGGATATTAAATTTTGAGTGTAACAGCTATTAAAATTTTAACTCAATGACAAATTAAAATTTTTATTTCTATGTAATGATTGATAAATAAGATATGTATGGAAATTGTATAAAATTGTTCAAAGCAAGCGCAATGTTTTATTAAAATACAAGTAAGAAAACGTAATTTAAGGAACAAAAAAACTTAGATAATTTCAGATGGTTTGATGGGTGCTGATAAAAATCATTGATAGTTTTAGATTTCATCCTATTTGCGATAACTTGCTTTCAGTTTAAAAAATAAATAAAAACAAAGACATTTAATATTTTTTCGGCACAGGTAACGTGAACTATATTTTTTCGGCACACATAGCGTGAACTATTTCCATTTTCAACAAAAGTTTTATCAGAGTTAATAAGTTTAAGCACTTCACTTTTTCCAGAAAACTCAAATAATAAAAGAAATTAACTGCTTTAAAAATGTGCAAGTTTAGAAATTAAACCATCTAACAATCAATGAACATTCATAATAAATATTGTAAAATTAAAAAAACAAAAACATGTACTACCCTTAATGTCAGAATTAGTTCACTTTTTTCCCCTTTGTATTTAAAAAATAACAACCGATTGAGTAAAGAGAATCATTTCAAGTAAGAAAGAAATATCCATGCGAATCTTAAAAAAATTATTGAATCAGATTAAATAAGTCTCCTACTGATGGCTGAGTCTGCAAATCTGGTATACTTCCCATACAAGCTATCATCGAAGCTACCCTCCCTAAAATGCCCTCTTCTTGTTTCCATATGTATGTGGTGGGCTTGAGAGTGTTCAGGTGAGCATTGCCATTGTTACAAAAGGTTTTTCACCCTGTCACGACATATTTTCACATAAAATTTATGTCTTAAATATAATGCTGTAAATTCTAGATTTGTAATACTTGCATCACTTGAAAAGAAAATTTCCGGCATTTACCACGGTTGTCGTCTAGCGAAACTATTTCTAATAAACAAGTTATTTCCCTATTGAAATAATAGATAATATTCCTAGTATTATAACTCTGCACAGTACTCTAAATGAGCCGTGGAGGTTTAGTCGATTTCCAATGAGGTGAACCGGGTTGGAATCCCAGCGATGGCTGATCAATGCGAATTCCGCATCGACCACAGTGCTGACGCAAAATATCCTCGGTGGTAGCCGATCATGGGTTAGCTATACGCTTCAAGTGTCAGAAATTCAGTCTCTCAGCCAACAACTACAGAGGAAAAGAAACATGTTCGCGTTGTAATCAACCTAATACAATTAGAACTTGTACTCTCCCTGAGAAATGTATAAACTGTAACGAAACACATTCTGCTAATTCTCGTCAGTGTTTGAAATGGAAACAAAAATTGCTTGAAATGATCTTATTGGTCAACTTCCGCAACCTTTTGTAATAGGAGATTTCAATGGCCATTGCCCTATTTGGGGAAGCCCTGCCTCCAATACTAGAGGTTTTTCCAATTGAAAAATTAATTGATGACCGTCTCCTAAGTGTTATAATAATAAGGGGTTGTTAAAATTTGAAGGATTGGCCGAAACTAAAAAAATACAATTAAATTTTATGCGATGTGAGCAATAACCCTTAGAGATAAAAAAACATAGAAGATAACACACTAGAAATCAAGATGTCTTTGTAAATGGAGATTCACATACCTGTTGCAGGTGGGAGACGTCAAACAATTTGGCTTAGCTGCAATAATTTAAAAAACACAAGGAAAAGTCCAGAGTTCATTTTTTTTTGTTGTAGTTTATTAATGCGGATCACTTCTTATCAATAAAATCGTTGGGGCAGCAGAATCACAAGTATGTCCAGTTAGGGGTCACAAGGCATATGTTTCAACATTGATCATCTTTTCATCTCCTAGTAGCATCAGTGGCGGCTGGCAGTTGTCGCAGTCGACACATAAACATGTCGCTTCTGGAAAAGGCGATCCAAAAAAATTACGATGGTGATAGATTGATTTTCGTTCTTGTCGAAAAGCTGCATCCTTGGGGAGTCGGCGGGCAGGTATTACGCCATTAAGAAAGGAGTGAAGTTCCTTCCCTCAAACAGAGAGAAAACCGAAGCAAAATAAAACGCTCAGTACGCGAGCGAGGTGACTGAGAAAAATCAGAGTATCGAATAATCACTTAAATGTTCATGGCGAGGAAAAAAACAAAACAATCACAGCCCGCAGAAGGCAACCACAGGTGGGTCGGAGAAATATGACCGCCATATATTTAAACAAAAATAAAACTCCGTCTCTCCAAAGAGAGGAGGGGGTGAAAATGAAAAACCCCTGTTAAGAGATCGTAAGATGGTGTTGACAAAAACCTCGAATGCTACTCGCTCCCAGAAAAGGGCGGTGTTTAAAGAAATAGCTAGAAGTGGAAGTTAAACTTCCTAAAAAGCAAAAAAATCGAGCTTAAGGAGCGAACTGAACTGAGTTAACTAACCCCTTAAATTTAAGCATAATTAAATACTAACGGCGACCGTACAGTAACGAAAAACATGTGTTGACATCAAAGGTCGCCGACAGCTTTTTTTCCAAGAAAAGGAGTGTCTGAGGAATGTGCAAGGAGCTTCCTGGGGAAAATGTCCTCATTGCGCTAACGCGTTAAGGGGCGAGAAGAAAAAAGATGAAGACAATAAAAACTGAATCAAAAATTATAAATTAAGCCGAAAAATTAGTATTTTGATTAAATAAAACGGGATATTTAGAAATTAGGCTGTGACTTAATGTCACATTATACCCACAGCCGGTGAAAAAAAATTTTGAAGAAAATTTTTTTTTTTTTTTTTAAAATTTAAAAATTAGCAGAAAGGCCTAAAGTATTCGTAACCGAAAAGCATTAAAATTAACAATTTAACAACCTGCCACTAAAAATATTAAAATTAATAATTTAACAACCTGCCGTACCAGTCCACCACATCAGCCTTAACAGAACATTCAGATGTTACATAACATTCGATCTCAAAAATTTTGACAGTAAATTGGCCTCAAGTAGAAATGCTGTGCCCCAACATAGTTACAATAGCAATCAACAACACACAAACAGACAGTAACAGCTGTACATAGCTGATCTTGAATATAACAAAGTAAACAATCTTAATTGTTTGCTAAACAGTGAAAACAATGTTAATTGTTCGCTAAAAAGTAAAAAAACACAATGTTCATTGTTTGAAAAAAAACAACAACAAATCTTAATTGTTTACAAAAACAACAAAAACAATCTTAATTGTTTGCTAAAAACTTTTGACCTACCCGATAGTCAAAATAAAGTTCACTTGACATTAAAAAATTATCTCCATAGACAATAAAATTACAGAGATAAAATGTGACTCAATGAGTATATAAATAACTCACTCAATAAATGTGAAAAAAAATTTATGAGGTAATTCATTAACTCAAATGGTTCCTTATAAAAAGGAATGAAAAAAATTGATTTTGTTTGCTGAATTATGCTTATTAAAAAAATTGAGAATTGCAAACAAATGAAAACAAATCAGGCTCACATTGTAGACTGATGGTATTCCGAGTTTAAACGAATGAAAAAAAAATTTGTACAACAAAGTTTTGTACAATTCAATTATTGAAAAAAATTAAAACCAATCAAATACGACTGATAATTTAGTATTCCGAGTTAAAACGACAAAAAAATTAGTATACAACCTATGAATTATGCATGGGTTCAGAAATCAAAGTCATTAGTGAGATCAATTAAGTGCACAAAAATTAACAAGTTAAAACTTAGAGAGATTAAAAATAAAAAAAAAACTTAAATTAATAGAAACGCCTAGGCAAAAACATTGAACTTAACACCTGCAAAAACTAAGTTAGAAATTACACCTTAAAAAAATCACAGACATTTTTCTCACTAAAAAAAATTGATCACATAAATATGTTGAAAACACATGCATCATAGTCTACACACAACTATGTATAACAAACACACACCAAAAACAAAATTTATCTATAGACAAAATTTATAAACAATGATCAAAAACGCTGCTTACCAATACTGGTAACCAATGATTACTTAAAATGTCCATAAACAATACCTATAAAGTATGCTTAAAAATGAAAATTCATAAATTCACATATTATGAACAAATATAAAAATGCTTGATGAACATAAAAATAAAAAAAATATTGATGAACATAAGAATAAAACCAGTTTGATGAACATAAAAATAACAAAAAGTGCTTGCAAGCAGACATAAACAAAATTAAAATCATCAACACTACAGATACAAAAAAATTTTGTATCTAAAACACAGAGCTGTAGCCGTTTACTACATTCTGAGAATCCAAAAGTTATGTAATACAACATTATTCATTACATAAGAAAAGAAAAAAAATATACTGTACAGGAGCAAGGATCAAAAAATGAAAAAAAATTGGCATTCGAAATTTTTGTGTCATCCTCAAAGTTTAATTACGTGTTTACTAATGTTAAAAATGTCTAAAACATGACCTAACAATCATTAGAAAAAATTGTAAAAGTTAGACAAGAACCAACCCAAAGAAACAGGCACCTAAAATGGTAAGGTCACTGTAAGGAGAACCCCCCTCATCATCCACCAGTTGTACAAACACCGTTTGAAAAACCTCATAAAAACAATTAATTTACACACAGTAAGTTACAAAAATTATATATATAAAAAATTACTGAAACCATTATGCAAAAAAACTATTGGCATTGCATCACAACTGGCATGGGACACAATCGTTCCATGGACATGCAACGGCCAGCGTCACATACGAACGTATCACCATAACACCTATCATACGTATACCAATAAAAATTTTAAATGTTAAATTTATAACCAAAAATTATTTGTTTCTCAAATTATAAGGACAAGCCTTAGGAAAAGTGATACTTGTATCAGTTACATTACCCGAGGTATCAACGGGTTGAAACAACAAGTTTTGTCTCCTATGAGGACATAGACGTAATCTATCAATATGTACAGTTTGTTTAGGTGCATTGGGGTTATCTAAAATTTGAATCACATAATCGACATCATTAAATTTTGAAACAATGGTAAAAGGACCGTCAAATTTGGGTTTAAAAACATTAGTGTGCTTTAAATAAACAATATCACCTATATCAAGTGATCTTAACTTGGCTTTTGTAATTTGTCTAGAATTTTGCTTAACTTGAGCCCTTTCTGAATTACTATAAGCATTATCATATGCAATATTTAGTTGATTTAATGTATCTAACAAATAATGGGATTTATCTAAATGTACAGGTTCTATGCTAGACTCAAAACAATCAAAAATTAATGCCAAATTACGGCCAAAATGTAACATATTAGGGGTAAATTTTGTTGCAGAGTTAATTGTGCCATTATAAATATTTTGATGAATTACTAAACTGGTTGCAAATGATACACCCTTCTCATGCAAAGTCAAAACAGAAGATTTCATTGCTTGATTAATTCGTTCGCTCATTCCATTACTTTGGGGATGAGCTGCACTACTATGTGCCAATTTAATTCCTAACTTTTTATTTATTAACTCAAATACTTCAGCCTTGAACTGAGTACCAAGATCGGTTAAAAGATATAGCATTCTACCATAATGTGAAATGTAAGTAATTAAGTGTTTAGAAACTGTTTCTGAAGTTAAATTTTGTAATTGATTTAAGATTAAATGACGAGAAAAGTGATCAATAAATGTTAAAATGTAACCACAATTTTTAATAGGCCCAACAATGTCCATTGAGACAAATTGACCAGGTCTTTGCGGTAACCACATAGATTTTAAAGGAGCAGGCTTGCTCGAAGATTGTTTATGTTTAATACATAATTCACAGGATTTGACATAATTAAGAGTATCAGCATAACATCCTTTCCAAAAGTATCTGCTAGAGACTAGTTCATACGTTTTTTGAATTCCAGTGTGAGAAACATGACAAATATTTAATATCTTAGATTTTAAAGAATTAGGGACCACTATTCTATGATTGTGGGGAGAAGTCTGGGTGGCATACATTAAAACATTATCAATTAGAAAGAAATTTTTAGTTTTGGACTGATTGACTAGTGTTGGTTTATTTAAAAGAGATATAATTTCTAGAATATATTGATCTTTGCTTTGCTCATTCTTGAATGTATCTAAAGAAATTTCTAGGGGAGCATCATTACAAGTTAAATTATTAAGCACATGATCATCATCAATATCCGTAAAGGGTAAAATTAATTCAGACTCCTTATTATCAATTGCATTTTGATGAAAATTAGGGTCCGGAGACCGACTAAACCAGTCTGCTAACACATTGTCAGGACCAGGTACATAAATAAAATCAAAAGAATATTAACTTAAGGCTAAGAGCCACCGAGTAATTATATCAGCAGGGGAAGTAATTTTACGATAATGTGCTAGAGGTTTACTGTCACTTAAAACGGTGAATTTTCTATTGTACAAATATGATTTGAAGGCAGTAACACCTTTAAATATGGCAAATAACTCAAGTTTAATCGCAGGATAATTACGCTCAGCTTTTGATAGAGATTTACTAAAAAATGAAACAGGGTGAAGAGACTCTTCATGCTCCTGCATTAATACAGCCGAAATGCCGAGTTTACTGGCATCAGTATTTAGAAAGAAAGGTTTTTCAAAATCTGGTAACCTAACAAACGGTTTGGAGAAAAATGCTTGTTGTAAAGCATCAAATGCATGTTGTTGTTCATCCGTCCATTTAAATTTTGATTGCTTTGTAGCAACCTTAGTCAAAACAGCAATTAATTGGGCGAAATTTGAAATTAAATGGCGATAAAAGCCACACACACCTATGAACTTCTTAACGTGTTTGGCATTACGAGGGGTAGCAAAAGAAGTAATTTTAGAAATATTAGAATCAGTTGGTGTTATGCATTGATGAGAAATTACAAAACCGAGATATTCAACAGAATCTTTAAAGAAAGAACATTTATTAGGAGCTAAAGTTAAGTTGTATTTGATTAAAATTTTAAGTAAAGCTGATAGCCTAGATTGCATCTCCTCAAACGAATTTGCTCCAATGAGGAAGTCATCCTGATAAGCATGGATACCTTTTACCCCATCAGCATTTAATTCCTCAATAATTAAACTGCTGTTTGTAGAAAATGCAACACCATGAAAGAATCATCAGAATCAAATGAAATTTAATGCAGAAACGACTTGTACTGATACAAATAAATGATGAAATTTTCAAAACAAAAGAAACAAATTAAGCGTCCGAAATCAGTATTTGGTGCAGCCACCACGCGCTGCAATAAGTGCTGCTATACGACGTGGCATGGAGTCAAACAGATGTTGAATATCTGCTTGAGGAAGAGAATTCCATATCGCTTGTATGCGCAACCAAAGTTCGTCTTTGGAAACTGCAGGACGCGGATCACGAGTGAGACGCCGACCAACCATATCCCACACGTGCTCAATAGGCGACATATCCGGCGAATAAGCAGGCCAAGGAAGAAGTTGCATGCGTTGTGCTGAACAGAAGTCTCTAACAGTCCGCGCAACATGTGGGCGTGCATTATCCTGCTGAAAGATAGCTCCAGGGATGCCTTGAAGGAAAGGAACGACTTCGGGCTGTAGCACTTCACGGACGTATCTGTTGCTATTGAGATTACCCTCAATTCGTATCAAATTGGATCGTCCATGATACGAAATCGCACCCCAGACCATAACTCCGGGTGTTCGACCACTATGTCGTTCAATAATACACTCAGGAAGGCAGCGTTGACCGGCATAACGTCTAACACGAACACGGCCATCATGGGTCCACAAATTGAAGCGTGATTCATCTGAAAAGACAACTTGGTGCCAATCAGCTCGCCAGTCTCTGTGCTCAAGAGCCCACTGCCGACGCAGCCGTCGATGATCCGCCGTGAGGGGAATCCTGTATAATGGCACCCTTGCACGCAATCCACGGCGCAGCAGACGACGACGAATTGACGAAGCCGACAATTGTACACCTGTAGCAGTAGACCAATGTGCTGCCAGCTGCCTGGAGGAAGCTGTGCGATCATTCACCGCCATGCGGAGCAGGTGTCGATCATCGCGCTCTGACGTCACCTTCTGTCGTCCAGTGCCTGTTTTTCGAGTTGTTCGGTGCTCGTCGGTCCACTGCTTCCAAACTCGCATCACTGTGGAACTGTTCTGCTGCATACGAGCTGCTATTGCGCGATAGGAAAATCCTCCTTCTCGAAGGCCGATTATCCTCCCTCGTTCAAACTCCGTAAGTTGCTTGAATTTCTTATTCTTCCGTCGTGGAGGCATACTCAGGTCTCACTAAACGTTTGCCACTAACAAATAATCATAGACTATTTTCAACGTCCCGCTACAGCACTTTATTTATACGCTTTCAGCATCAATTCAGAGGGCGCTGCGCGCGCCACGCACGCGCGATGGCTCTGAAACTTTATTAATTTGCATAATATCCTATAATTGACATTTGCTGCGAATTTCATTTGATTCTGATGATTCCTTCATGGTGTTGCATTTTCTACAAACAGCAGTTTAGGTCTACTAAAGCCTGGAAAGTACTCGCTGCCGTTTTGAGGCCAAAAACGAGTCGTCTATTAGCGAAGGATCCAAAAGGAGTAGTAAAAGTTAGTATGTCCTGTAGGTGTTCAGGAAGCATAACCTGCCTATAGGCTTCTCGTATATCACACTTTGTGAAAAATTTATAAGAAGAAATTTCATTAATAATAGTGCTTATTTTAGGCAAAGGGTAAGTGGAGCTTTCTACCACTGCATTAAGTAATCTTAAGTCCAAAGCTAAACGATACTTAGGTTTACCCTGACTATTTTCTGAGTTTTTCTTTTTGACTAAGACTAGTGGAGCAGCCCAATGGCTAACATGCCTATGAATAATACCGGCTTCCACTAATTCATCTAACTCTTGTTTAATGTCATCCCTTAAAGCATATGGAATTTCAAATGGTAAGGTTTTTATTGCATTATCATTTTTTAATGTTAAAGAGGGAACCACACGATCAGTACATCCTAAAGTTTTTATGGTTTTGGAAAATGCAGCAAAATTCTCTAATAAAATGTTTTGAAGAATTAACTTTTGATCAGTGTCTAAATGTGCTAAATCAAAATCAGTAGATTTTAGTTCATCTTTTCTTAAATTTAAAATATCCTGAGAAGCAGTAATTAAATTACACTGTTCAATATTATTAATCTCATTCACATTTACCTTATTACTATCATTACTATTTTTGACAACAAAATTATATCTTATATTACCTATATTCAAACCTTTATTTAAGTGAACAGTGTTATCAGAATTATTTAGAATTATTATATTAAAAGGATTATTGTCAATAACATTAATAGAGGGATGAATTATGATGTTTGTATTATAAGTAGGTGTGAAGTACACCTCTTTATTTGTTTGTTTATCAAAAGAATCAATTCTTAAATGGGCAATAGCAGTCTCGCCTGGCTCAATATTGAGCTTATTCCTCAAAACAACATGCACCTGTTCATTATTGTTATCATTACAAGTTAATTCATGAGAATTATTTAAGGGAATACTAAAATTACTAAATTTTGCACATTCTCGTTTATAATTGATTATAACATTATGCTTTCTCAAGAAATCATAACCGAGAATGCCTTGAAAGGTATTACTCCTAATATCTGCTACAAAAAATTGGTGTCTAAAGAACTGGTTATTGATCTTAAATGAAATTTCAGCACAAGCTGTAAATTGAAGTTGAGAGTTGACAGTCCTAATTTGTACCTTTCTTGATAAAAATTTTACTTTATTATTAGTCCTGATTTTATTAAAAGTATCAAGAGTCAACAATGACACTGACGAACCACTGTCCAGCAAGAAATTAACTTTAACGTTACTAAAATTAGATGCAATGGTTGGAAGACTCACCTCGTCTGACACAATATTTATATGCTCAATATTCTCTTTATAATCACAATTAGTCAAAAACTCCCGAATTGTTACATTTGCATTATGCATAGATTCTGACATGAAATCATTAATATTAAAAATTTTGGATGGTTTGGTGGATGAGGAGACAGGTCCATCCCTTACTGCCTCCTGCGAGAGTTTAAAGGATTATTTCCCCTGTTATTATTAGCATTAACTCTAGGTCGAAATGGTTCACTTTGAACCGGAATAGGTGGTGGTGGATACTGCGGTGCAGTAAATCGGGGAGGAGCCACGGGGAGCTGTGGCGGAAAATAATGCATCGCCATGTTGGGGCTTATATAATTTTGTCTGAATTGCCTTTGATATGTGCGACAATTACTCATGATGTGGCCAGAGCGTCCACAGAAAGCACAGGTAAGGTGTGGGGTTGTTCGGGGTTGTTCTTGTCTAACCCGATCCTGACCCTGCACAGGTGTACGTAAAAGGGGACAAGTTTTTGTATCATGTCCTTCGTTACAAATTTTGCAATTAGATTGCATCGTCTCAATTTTGGTAGTCAAAAACTCTAGCTGTTTAGCAATTAAGGTGAGCTGGTCAGGTGCAGCAGAAGTGCACTGAGTTACTGAATGAGCAGCGACTAACGAAGTAGTCGAACCAGCCAAAGACTGTTGAATTGACACAATATGATTAGCCCGTTTGACCATCTCGCGATAGTCCTGTATCCCCTCAATAAGAATGGTCTCCTTGAGATGCAAAGGGATAGCGGACAAAAACTGCATAGCTTTTATTTTAGACAAGGCAGTTTTGATTGTTTCAGAGGGCAAGAGGATAATTGCCTGAAATTTTGCCAAATCAGCCGAGGAAGAATCATCTTGTTGGAAAAAGTTTAAGAGTAGCTTGCATGCTTCCTCAAATTTTGTAACTGCTCTACATTCAGGAGAATTCTGAAAAAATGTAAGAGCAGATCCCGACAATTTTGATTTTAGCAGGTATAAAGCTGCGTCATTTTCATATTTATTTAACTTGACCAACTCTTGAAGTTGAGTCAAAAACCAACTGACATTTTGAGAATTCCCGGAGAATTCCGGAATAGTAAAATTAAACTTCGGTGCTTGCTTACAAGCATCTACATCATTACTATTATCAGGCATAATTGCCAAATTAAAATTAGTCCTGCGGGTTTGAATTGGGGGCATCTACCAAAAATATTTTATATTGATTAGCATCATTGAAAAAAACCTTTTACATAAAAATATAGTATAAAGTTACCATTACTACAACAATACCATATATGTTAAAGATTAAATATTATAAGAAAAATTGTATGCAACAAATCACAATTAAAAAAATTGCCATATGGAAAGGAATTATGATATGACTCAAATGATTACTTTGAATTATCTAACCATATGAAACATCTTGAAAAACAAGTATTAAATAATACTGACAATTAAATATTTAAAGAAGTATTAGAAATAAAACATTCATAAACATGACTCATTTAACCTGTGACCATGAATTTTATCATGAATTTATGTGAACTAGTTAAATATTGAAAAAAAACAACATTTTAAAGACTGATATAAATACAAATTACTTATTACTAATGATTAGCATCAACAAATTACAATACTTTAAAATTAATATACCTAGTACTGCTATTCAAAATGAAATTATTCAATAAGTGAACCTTAATTTTAAATCAAAAAATTAAAATTATAATCATTCAAATACATAAGAGCTGTGTGATTCTTACTCAACCAATATGGCATTTGTGTAAACATCAATAACATTGAACATCAATTTTAAAGACTAAAATCAAATCCTATTTTAGATGATTTATGAAGAAATAGTTAACTGCATTTTCTCACTTAAAGTTATACTATTAATTAAAATAGTTACCATGATCAATATCACAAAACAATTGCATGAATCAATTTACAGCATATAGTAATTATTATTATTTTAAATCAACTCTAAAATCATAACTTAACTTAATATATAAACACAAGCTTTAAATCAAAATTAATCAAAAATTTTTTTATTATTTGCAGCAATTGAGCCCAACAATGTAGGTAATAAATGAAAACCTACTTTTTACATAAAGCATTACAGTACTGATTACTTTTTAAAAAAATTTAGAAAAAAAACATGTAGGTAGCTAGAAATTTTGGTCAAAAATCAAAATCTTCAATCATTTAATGATTAAAACAAAAAAATGCCAGGAATTAATTTCTTAAATCTTCAATTACTGTTAATCAAAAAAATTATTATATATTAAACAAAATTAAAATTATATATATTAATGATCATTTTTAGAAAACAAAAAAAATTTTGATAAACAAGTACCACAGCAATGTGGCTGGTCAACGGCGCCAAATGTTATAATAATAAGGGGTTGTTAAAATTTGAAGGATTGGCCGAAACTAAAAAAATACAATTAAATTTTATGCGATGTGAGCAATAACCCTTAGAGATAAAAAAACATAGAAGATAACACACTAGAAATCAAGATGTCTTTGTAAATGGAGATTCACATACCTGTTGCAGGTGGGAGACGTCAAACAATTTGGCTTAGCTGCAATAATTTAAAAAACACAAGGAAAAGTCCAGAGTTCATTTTTTTTGTTGTAGTTTATTAATGCGGATCACTTCTTATCAATAAAATCGTTGGGGCAGCAGAATCACAAGTATGTCCAGTTAGGGGTCACAAGGCATATGTTTCAACATTGATCATCTTTTCATCTCCTAGTAGCATCAGTGGCGGCTGGCAGTTGTCGCAGTCGACACATAAACATGTCGCTTCTGGAAAAGGCGATCCAAAAAAATTACGATGGTGATAGATTGATTTTCGTTCTTGTCGAAAAGCTGCATCCTTGGGGAGTCGGCGGGCAGGTATTACGCCATTAAGAAAGGAGTGAAGTTCCTTCCCTCAAACAGAGAGAAAACCGAAGCAAAATAAAACGCTCAGTACGCGAGCGAGGTGACTGAGAAAAATCAGAGTATCGAATAATCACTTAAATGTTCATGGCGAGGAAAAAAACAAAACAATCACAGCCCGCAGAAGGCAACCACAGGTGGGTCGGAGAAATATGACCGCCATATATTTAAACAAAAATAAAACTCCGTCTCTCCAAAGAGAGGAGGGGGTGAAAATGAAAAACCCCTGTTAAGGGATCGTAAGATGGTGTTGACAAAAACCTCGAATGCTACTCGCTCCCAGAAAAGGGCGGTGTTTAAAGAAATAGCTAGAAGTGGAAGTTAAACTTCCTAAAAAGCAAAAAAATCGAGCTTAAGGAGCGAACTGAACTGAGTTAACTAACCCCTTAAATTTAAGCATAATTAAATACTAACGGCGACCGTACAGTAACGAAAAACATGTGTTGACATCAAAGGTCGCCGACAGCTTTTTTTCCAAGAAAAGGAGTGTCTGAGGAATGTGCAAGGAGCTTCCTGGGGAAAATGTCCTCATTGCGCTAACGCGTTAAGGGGCGAGAAGAAAAAAGATGAAGACAATAAAAACTGAATCAAAAATTATAAATTAAGCCGAAAAATTAGTATTTTGATTAAATAAAACGGGATATTTAGAAATTAGGCTGTGACTTAATGTCACACCTAAGTATTCTTAATACAGGAGAAAGCACCCATTTTCGCGATCATTTATGCCCTCAATTTAGCTGTATGCAATGTATCTCAGTGTGCATATTGGTGATGCTATCAAGTATCTATGCTATCGCGAATTAGATTCACGTCCTGCATACATAGTGATTAAAATATAGTTATTGACCACTTAGGCATGATGCTTCAAGTAGTGAAACATAGTTAAAAATTGTGAAAATATCTCAAACCATGGTGGAAACAAGAAGGCCAAAAAAAACGATACGTTGCTTTTAAAAAGTCCAGCTCAATGACTCGTAGAATTCGACGCAACATTCTGAAAATATCTTGGCACAATTTCGTATCCTTCGTAAAGCATAATTCATCATCAAATATTATCTGGAACAAAACAATATCTGGTAAATACTTTGCCCATAACATACCTATTCTCAAATGCAATAATTTACAAATATAACATATTGCTAATGCTTTTGCTGAAGTTTCTATTGCTGTAATTACCAAGAACCATTTGCTATTATAAAAAGAAAATGTGAAAAAGACAAACTAATGCCAAGAAACACGAACGATGACTATAATAAACCCTTTACTCTAGAGGAATTTCTATAAGGTTTAAAAAATATCCATCCTACAACACCTGGTCCTGATTTGGTGCCTAACCTAACCTAACGAATACAACCTAAAAGCATATTCTGTAATTATATAAACGTATATATGCAGAACGAACTTTCACAGAAAACTGGTTAAAAACATATAATACCTATTGTTAAACCAGGAAAAAAATCCCGAAGACTCCACTAGCTACGGCCTATCTCGTTAACTAGCTGTATCTGTAAAATTCTGAAACAATTTTACATGTTGAGGGCATATTCGCACTTGAAACAAAACTGTCTTTAAAAGTACAGAAGTGATTTCCGCAAAGGATAAAGCACGGTGATATCTGTTAAAACTTGAAATTAACGTTCGTCAGGCTTTCCGTAAAAATCAGCACTTAGTTTCAAGTTTATTCACATAGAGAAGGCCTATGATAGAACATGGGGGTATAGAATACTTAGAGACCTCATCACTTTTTTCCTCGAGTGGGGTGGGGGGGGGTTAAATTCTTTAAGTAAACACTGGCAGTCACACTCCCGGGATACACTAGTGATCTGTCCCTTCGTTTTTTTCTTACCCCTTGTCGTGGTCGCTAAATTTGCTAATGAGGGATTTTCGTCTGTGTTCAATTACTTCCCTGATGGGAAACGACCACCTACGTGTTCGCCGTGACCCTTGGCCCTGCAAAAAAGGAACCTGGTACCCCAACACCATGCTTTAGCCCGTGCTTCAGGTAAACGGTAGGTGCATATCGGCCTGTATGCACCAATCGGCTTGTCACGAACGCCATCTGTTGACTAGTGTCAAGCCCGGGAACATTACTGTGCACCTCTTACAGGTGAAGGCTGCTTCAGTGGTGACTTGCGTCGCGGCTAATAGCTATTGGTCAGCATCGATGTTCAAGTAACGGGTTGGGGTTAGCGTCTATCTTCTACGTGCATCCCCTAAGTTGGACTGCGTGGTAGGTGGTGGCTGAAAATAGCACGGTCTTAAGCTCTGCACTAATTACCATATTCGAGATCGCCCCTTCAAGCCATTAAGATATAATCCTAGATATAGTATTGCTCTGTCAATACACAAACTGATTCTGCAGCACAGACATTTACTTTCAACCATCAGATTAAATCGAGCCGTGGTGGATCGGGGGATAGAGTGTTCGCTTTCCAATGAGGTGAACCGGGCTCTCACCTACCACAGTGCTGACGTAAAATATCCTCAGTAGTACTCGGTTCGTGGGTTAGAGTCCCCTTGTGGTTCGGCTCACCGTGGGAGATTTTCGTGGATTTCCTCTCCATGTAATACAAGTGTGGGTTAGTTCCATCAAAAATCCTCGACTAATGCAAATTTCTCCCAATACTTGATCCAGGAGTTTCCCTGTCTTCTGGATTGGGTACAAAATTACAAGGCGACGAAGTTAAACATTAGTAGTAGTAAATCCAGACTTGGATCGGCGGTTATAAAGTAAGATAAAACCACATACTCAAAAACCTAGCTTCAACGTCCAATAGGACCACATCACCTCCACCTAACAAAACATATAAAACAGATTATTCCGAAATGGCTCTACCTTTTTCGAAACAGCTCCCCACAAAGAAAAGCCGTCCCGAAATTTGAAGACCTGGCTACTTTAAGAAGAAAACGATGTGCAAAATAAATTGTCAATCAATCCGTTTCTTCTGCTTTGCAAAAGATGGATTTTGATCCATCAATCTTGCAGGCAATCATCTTGAACAAGTTCATAATGTCCATATGCTTTAGATCATTGAAGTCGTCTTCATGGCAGTGTTGCAATATGAACTTCGAGTGCTTTACCATCTAAACAACTCCCATTGTCATCCTCATTACAGATCTGCGTTTTTCAAATTAACATAAATATTCTTCTTCCTGTCCTATTTATTTACCTCTACAAGCTTACGTTTCCCAAGCAGATTGAATTCATTGATTGTCCAGTTACCTTCACCTTCTATTTGGCTTGGAAATTTTATAGGTTACAGTGAACTGTGGGGCAGTTCCGCTTCCAATGATCGGGATCATAAGATTGAACAACTCATCCATGACCATAATCTCTGTTTGGTTAATCAATTTTCATACTCCGACACAAACCTTTCATTCTATTGATTTAGCTCAAGCCGTTCATAAACTTTTCTTTTAGCGATAGTGTTCATAACAGTGATCACTTCCCACTTATAGTTTCATATTCCGTTAAGGTTTCTACACGCCCAAAACCATCGGTGTTCATATATCATCTCGCAAACTGGCTCTTATTCACTGGAGCTGCGGAAAATAGCATTCCAAAGACATCGACATGTTTTCTTCGTAAGTCTTGTTTGAATTCTGAGTGTTCCACCGCTTAGGTTGTGAAACATATTCCGTTGATCCCCTTCAACATCAAATCTTAAAGCTATTAAACAGGCTAAAGCGGTTGCTCGAAAGATTCGACGCCAAAGGGTGTCCTCGAAGCGCTATTGTCTCATCTAATACATCTCCCAGGCAAGTCTAGTCGAGAGTAAATTGGCATGGACAGTGAATTTTGTTTTCCTGTCCTTGAAAACTACCTATTCTGCTTCTAACGATGTATGCAATATGCTTTGCGAGACATTTTCAGCCCAAATAATTGTATTTAAGTTTTCAAAACCATAAGCGCCGGCTAACCGTAGAATAGAGCGTTCGCTTTTGAATAGCAGTCTTATTCTACGGCTGCTATTGTTCTGTAGGTTCAACCAAAAAGTCCTCCCCCGAGAGAAAATTTCTCCCAATACTTGATCCAGGTGTTCCCTTGTCTTCTGGATTGGGTTCAAAATTTCATGGCCATGGTAGTCGTTAACCCAAAATTGGGTAGACTATTCGACGACGGTTATGAAATTAAATAAACTAATTATATTTAGTTTTATTGAATATGAGAAGAACATTTGATTTGTGGGTTAGTTTTTTTTAAAATCATTTTTGACTGTTTTATTTTAAAAGATTTAAGTCGAATAAAATGGATCGAATAGTTCTTAAGTTACTTAAAAAAAAAAAGCCGTTTTTTTTTTTTTTTCAAAAAATGTATTTCTCAAGAACTATTCGATTGATTTTTTTTAATTATTCGATGTTAAAATTGCGTAGTTTAAAATTATGAAAAAAAATTTTTCGACTATTCGGACGAAAAAACGTTGAAATATGCGTTTATGATAAATGTTCGGAGCGTCCGTTCTTTTCTTGGAAGCAAAGGTGGTTGAGAATAGTAATATAAATTTACGTAAATTTTTAATAGGGTCTATTTTTCTTTTGGCTATGTATTTGGCTATGTTCTAGGATTCACATAAACAATAATACTGGTATAAATAATATAAATACTGAATTTAAATATTGAATTCGAAAAGTTAGTTGCGTTAGATCAGCGTACCTTTTTTAAACTAACGTCACAGGTAGTTGCCAAGAATCGCTACAAACTGTTTTTTTTTATTGCTTCCCCCTACAACTACAGTAATTTCACTACTTCCGACCACAGGGTAGTAGTCCTGACTCATTCTCCTTCTTTCACTCTTAATATATAAGCTCTATGAAAGTTTAAATTCTCTCTCCCTGTAAATATGTTTAAAAAAAAAGCTTTTAATCATTCAATTAAAAAATATTTTTCAATTGTTGGAATCCTTGAAGCAGTCTTGTATTGAATTGAGGAAAGGCAGCATCTAATCCATCGATGTTTATGAATGGAGTCGGAATAGTGAGTGTGCAAACAAAGAGCTTTCACCCAAAGCAAATGTCGTTGGTAATGAAATATTCATTCTGCATTAAAACCTTCTCTGTTTGTATGCATTTGCATCAGGAGACGGTTGTATTTCAATTATTATATTCTGAAAGGAGATACGAAAATCTCACTTATTTCCCATAACTGTCTACGCTTTTTGTTACGTACGACAAAGTCCCGTTTTCTATTCCATAAACGCAGAGGATTTTTTTTAAACGCCCATTAGAGCATCCGAATTGTACTCTTCCTTCAAATAGAGCGACCGAATTTTTATTTTATTTTAATTTTAAGGAGAAACAAATGCTTCAAAACTATTTTGGGATTGAAAAACCAGAGGTAGTCACTTTTTGTTTAGACTTTGGAGATTCTAAAGATGTTTAGCAAAAATGGATACTCGCGACCAGCGTTACGTTTTATGCTTAAAACGTTTGAAAGAAGTAAATGGAAAAATAAAGTAAAAATCGGTCATTATTAAAAACAAGCTAGTAATGTTTAATTACCTTTTTTTTTCTTTTAAAAGTTTCGAAGGAAATGTTCTACTTCTATGATTGTTGAAAGGTTCAAAGAGGTTGTTATATGAAAACTGCGGCTTTATTTCAGATTCTATTTTTGTATCACCGCTAGTTTCTTTGTTTAACGATGCGCCGCAATATTCAGCCCATGTGTTTAGCTTGTTTCTTTTTTTGGTCCACTAATAAGTGTGTCATCTTTGCCTAGGCAGGAAAGGGTGCTTAGCCGAATTACCTTTTAAAACCTTAAATCTTTGAATACCATTCGACTGATATCTCAGAATAAGTTCTCAATCTTCTGTTTTGTTCAAAAGATCTTTTTTTTTAGCGTATTTTATAATGTGACCTTTCTCTTTTTAGAAGTTTTCACACTCTTGTTCTATGCTAATGCATCTTCTTCCTTGCCTCCTTTTTTCGTTGGAGTTTTGCCTGCCTCAAACCATTTATTTCTCTTCTTTTTCTCCTCTTTTCCCAAAACTTCATCAGCAGAATTTAATATGATATTTTTGAATGTATCCCTTTTTCTACTGGTTATATATCATTTTCATTAAGTTTAAAGTATTATACACTAATTTGTTCTTTTGATTCGTCTTGGTACATTCCAACGCCAATTCGGTTGCTTTAATCCATCATTGATTTTATTAATTGGTAATAGTCCCCACGACAACATTTTCTCATACCTCACTAACTCCTCACTTCGGAGGGTCTATTCATATAGGATCGATTTGGTTTTTCGTCATTCCATTTAGAGAAACCCCAAGTCTCTTTGTAAATGCATTTCTGTTGGAAATATGCGCTACTTATGATTAGGTTGTCATACGTTGCAAAATCTACTTTTATAACCGTCGTTGAACAGTCGACCCGATTTTTGGGTTTACGACTCCCGCAGCCTTATCATTTTGAATCCAATCCAGAAGACAAGGGAACTCCTGGATCAAGTATTGGGAGATATAGCACGTGTGTGCTTTAAAGTTAATAACATGCTATATTTAAATTGCGTAATTAAAAATTAATTACAAAAATAAATAAGAATAAAAAAAGTTTAAGTTAAGGAAAAATTTAATTTATAACAAAAACATATAATGAAAACTTACATTGTAAAGAATTAGATAATTTTAATGAAGGGTTGAGGAACGCGTCCTCTCTCCACGCGAGTCAGTTTGGAAGTGCGTGAGTATGAGGGGTTTTACAACCGGTTATGCTGGCTGGATTTACCTCACTTCAGTTCGTTTTTTGGAGTGGTCAGGAGGGTTGTCGAGGTACATACTTGGGGACTGGGTGTTTGCCGAGGCACACCACAGGAGATATTTCGCCATCTCTTGGAGGACTTTTTGATGAAACTAACCCGCATTTACGTTATACAGAGAGGAAACCTCCTCCCATGATTACAACGGGACTCTGTATTTTATATGAGAACTGTGGTCGATGCAAGCCGGTTCACCTCATTGGAAGACGAACGCTCAATGCAAAATCCCATTTTCACTACACATATCATGTACTTTCCAACAGTCGGTCAATATATTTCTTTCATGCATCCAATCACTCAACATATTTAGGTAGCTTATTAAATTCACATTCGAGTGTTTCATAAAAACTTTCTCTTTACCCATCATCAGTTGGAGTATGAATTGCGTCTGCGAAATACAGATGTAAAACGTCTCAGAATCGGCCACACTCATCTTTATCTGTTGATAGGAGAATCTCCTCCAAAATGTCACTCTTATTGCCTCACTCTTATTTCATACTAATGTTTGTTTTACGGGTAAATGTCGCCTCGTCCAATCCTGAGGACCAGAGTGTTACTCTTAGATGGGTGCCCAGTCAAGCTTGAAAGGTCCTACCAGTTACTATGCTACCGCCGGCATAGCTCAACACACGTAAGCACACCCACCAAAACAAGTTTGTAACTTAATGTTGATACATCAACATTAAAAATGATTCATCAAATGATCTCAAAATTTTTAATTCCATGGACATAGATTAAATTTCTGATTCTGTTGGGATAAATTTTAGGCATTAGCATTTAGCTCAGTTTCCTTTCGAGCTGAGTCGTCAAATTTGATGTTTAATTTCTTGTTTAATTTGATGCTAAATTTAGTTGCTGTTAATGTTTTATAACAATTGTTGACTACTCTAATAAAACACGTTAAATGTTCCTAACCCAAGAGAGATGATAAACGCGAATTGTCAATTCAGCTATGAATACTTTGTATTCATTATTTTCATTGTAAAGGTTAGTCGAACAAGTCGAGTTAGTTTTATAAGAAAAAGCTTATTATGAAAGTAAGAATGCAAATTGTTAAATCAACTGTTCTTTGAGAGTTATATTTCCTATAGCGGCAACATTTTTATATCATAATATAAAAACATGAGAGAGGAATAGATGAGTGTGATAGAAAGACGTACGCAGCGGTAAGTAACTGGGTTCGTTCCAGATTTCAACGAGTTTAATTTACTATGATGCTGATGTTTAGTAGTAGTCTACTTCTCTTATGTTTTAACGTCAAAGCGATTTGTATTTTTTTATACAATAAATACTATAATAAAGTTACTTTTCTCATATTTTATGACTTGAGTAATATTCTTGTTATCGAATTTGAATACTGGCAAAACATTGTTAATTTCCGTATTTTTAATAACTTTACCTTTAATGAAGCTCCAGATAGATGGGTATCAGCCTATCGGGGAAGTAAATGCGTTCTGTGCGCAGTGCTGACCACAATCCTACCGTTGGTCACGAAATTGTGAAGCCTTAACATTCATGACCCTGGCTTACAACGGTCTGTTGCAAAAATGCTTTTCTTTTAACCGTGAAAATACTTTTCTGCCGCACACAAGGTACCAATTTCTCAAGTATTCTAGCTAGCTTTCTTTTTACACTACTTTGTAAGGATTGTTGCGTTTTCTATTGGGAACTGCTTCAGATTTATTGATGGTATTATTCTATTTAATTGTATAGATTTTATTAATACTGCAAACTCAATTCATCCAAAGGGAGCCGTGATGGCTCAGGAGATAGATCCAATGAGGTAAACCAGTTTCGAATCCCAGCGATGGCTTGCCGATACGAATTCCGCATCCGGCTTGCACAGTACTGACGTAAAATATTCTCAATAGTAGACGAATCATGGGTTGGAGTCCCCTTGCCGTTTGGCTAACCGTGGGAGGTTTTGGTGGTTTTCCTCTCCATGCCACGTTTAGGTTCGTTTAGGACTTTCTGATGGTGAGTTCCATCAGAAAGTCCTAAACGAAGGCAAATCTCTCCCTTGTCTTCTGGATTCGGTTCAAAGTTACAAGGCATTGTTACGGAGTTGAACATTAGTAGTCGTAAACCCAAAAATTGGATCGGCTGTTCAACGACGGTTATAAAATTAAAAATTTATCCAGGGGAATTAATTCTGGTCAAAACTTATCATTATTATGCATCTTCAGTCTATATTGGTTTAATCATTGCATTTAACTCGTCTAATGCTCAAATTGATGTAAAAGAAGTTACTTTTCATTTCCTATCAACAAGTTAATTTACGAAAATTCTATTAGAATCTACAGAAACGTTATTTTATCTCAAATTATCGCATTTATTAAGTTTATTTGTAACAATGATACGCTCATTTTAAATAATTGTAAATTTCTATGTAAACTTCTCTTGAATAATTGGACAAACAGATCTGATTTAGTAAATGGCTGCCTTCCGACACAAATTAATGCATAGTTTTAAGCTATCGCACGGCCACAATTTCATTGAAGTTTCGCTTGGATCACCTTGAAACATAATTGGGAGCCTGTCTGTATTTCCAATTAATTTAGTTTTTATGGAACAGTTTTTGAAGTTATACTTCTTATGCGACTTCCAACAAGGTTGCGCTAAACGTTTAACGCTACATTTTTATTATTGGCTGGGAAATCACGTGGTAGGATCCAGTTTTCCCTCATTCATTTCCATATTGTTCTGGTTCTCACTAGCATAAAAGTATTGTTTTTCTATAAATATTTTTTTAGTTTGATTTGATACACATATAATTTAATAGGGTAGTATTTTTTATTTTCAAGCTTAGTGGATAACAATTGTAAAAAATGAGTGAAAACAATCCCACGGACAATGCGACGGATTTGAGGTTATGTCAAGGTAGGTCTCTTGTGAATATCAATTGACTGTTAGGTTTTCTCTTTTGAAATTACATTATGACGCATTCACATACATTATTAATGCAAATACATTTTCCATGGTGAGACGATGAGGCAACCACAAGCACTTCCACTGGTTCAAGAGATCCACGAGGGAAAAATGCACAATATTACCGTGATTACAGAGCACGGAAGCGAGCAGAGCAGGAAAAAGAGTCGTTGAATAGAACTAGTGATCCTTCTACGACTGCTGATTCTTCTACAATTAACGTCGCAGGTTACGAACTTCTTCTTCCGCGCGGAGGAACTCCGCCCACTGTTTTTTTTTTTTATCTCATCTATAACCTTAAATATTTCATTCGTAGATTTTTTGTTCGCGTTTTTGGCATACGAACTCTCGATCTTGCAACCTTTAACTCTGCTTCTGAATAATCTTGCTTCCCTTCTGTAAAAATTATGTACTTCTACAGTCGAGGTCTCAGTTAATAATCTTCATCTGACATGTTTTTTTTTCTTCATCTTTCTTGGGGCAGTCGGGTGGTATGGTTGCTTGTGGTATTTTACTTCCAACCGAAGAAACTGCTCCCGCACTGACTATATGGTAATGCCCCCCGATGACGCTACCATGTCTGTCTGTGCGTCCATTTCAATTTCTATGTTTGTCCTTTTGTGGGTATTATCTTTTATGAAGTTTTAGAGGCTATTTCCTATTTATGCTTTTCGGACTTTTCCTGCTTCAATATTCTTATATTCGCATCGGTTTCATGCTCGGTAATAATTTATTTCTCTCTATATATATATGTATATAAAGTTCAAAATGTAGAGAAAACATGGAAAATTACAGAACAATGAAAAAATAAAAATAATACTAAAAAAATTTCTTTTTGGATCATTGGAATATTATCGGATTTTCTTATAATTTTTTTAAATAATAAAAAAATTTCTTTTCCGGATTTTTATAAATTTTTTTCCTTTCTTTGGAATTTTTTTTCCGTATTTTTTTTTTTTTTTCAAAAATTATTTTTCTCTTTCCCTTTTTTCATTGTTCTGTAATTTTTCCATGTTTTCTCCACATTTTGAACTTCATGTATATAATTTACTGTAAGACAATTTTTATCAGCATTACAACATTTCTAAAACAGCTTTTCTTTTCTACTTATGAAAAGTCATTTTTTTTCACTTGAAATTCATTAGTATTAATTGTATTTGAAATACATTGAGAAATATTAAGTGTGTGTGTGTTATCTTTTTTGCCAAAAGAGAGAGAGAGGCGTGGGGGAAGGGGAGGAAGATGAAACAACGCAGAGACATTCCAACGAAATGAAAAGAAAGGGGGATAATTTAATTAATATCCGTTGGGGAATTTGTGATTAGCCTGCTCTCCGGAATGCAATTGGCTGACTCTTCACTCACCCCTAAACTCACAACTCGAAACGTTTTTAAAAACAAACACATTGTAATGAAGATACAATCACACAAGTTCTAAAAAGTAAATGAACTAATATGGAAAATATTTAAATATAAGCTTAACATTATGTGAGGTTTCGATAGTCATTGGATCATTTATACTTAGTAAAATCATATACTTAGTATTTAAAATTATTCTCAGGGCTTAACTCTGAAACTGAAATGCATGTATTATTCAGTAAATATGTATTTTTATTTTTTTTATATTGTATAATTTAATATGATCACAAAAAATATTCACAAACACTTTATGGTGTATATATATATTGTTCTTTTATTTCTATTTATTTTATTATCTGATGAGCTTAGGCCTTTTTCTTTTTTGTTGTACTTATGTAGCCATAGAGCTTAAATAAATACGTTTTTTAACCCCCTCCCAAAAAAAAAAAAAAACATTCCACATATTAATAAGAAGAAACTTTCTTATCTTGTAAGGAAATACAATTATTATTTGCATAACATTATATATAAAAAAACTTTTTTTCAGATAAAGAAGAATAAATATAAAATGAGAATGAACAAAATGCATTTTTTATTCTTACGATGTTATTTAATTGAAACGTTTGGACTAATTGCATGCAGTAGTTTTTAAGATGTTACTATTTTTTGTGGAGCACTTTTTTTTTATTGTAACCCTGCAACTGCACTTTATAATAACCGATTTTTATGACTGAGTTTATTCTTGTTAGATCTAAGTTTTCGTCTGTAGTTTAAACAATTCTATATAAATGCATTCTAAAAATTATTCTATTCTAGTCTTAAGAGAAGTTCCCAGAGAAGTTATAGACCACAGTTTCGAAAGGGGAAAAAAAAAACACGTGAAGGCAATATAATAAACATCATATTGTCCTTTTTTAATGTTGTAAATAAACATAACTTCAAAGATGGTTCATTTTTCAGCATGAAATTATATATATATAATACTAATTGGCAACAAAAATAATAGTAAACTGATTGCCAAATAATGTTACAGCAGAGAGATATATTGCATATAAAAGTAGTACTACTGTGAATATCTGGAAAAAAGATTGTTTTGAGTGATAATAACATAAATGTTTTCAGCAAAACATGTTACTAATTTTAGAAATTACTAATGTAAAAATAAAATATTTTTCCGTTTTTTGAATATATATTAATTCACCAAGAAAGACACTTGATTTTAAACATAGAGAACTTTTCAGATTCTAAATTTTCGTGAAAATATTGTAAAAGGAGTAAAAAAAGTATTCTAATATAAATAAACTAATTTTAAGGGATTTTTCCAGTTTGTAAGCATTATTTAAAATTTCTCGAATAATGAAAAATATTTTTTACATGTAGGATCCTTTAATATATCGAAAAGCACATTAAATAATTAATATAATGAAGAAAAAAAAATATATATATAAAATTTTAAAAATTGATATCAGCCGGGGTTCGAACCCGCACCCTATCGCTTATGGCGCAAGTCATTAGCACGTGGTCTTAGCCGTTGAACAAGGTTTATACGGTGATCGGGCTACTACATAGCTTCAAGTACCCTCTCTCGGTGAGCTAAACATAAGACCTAAGGAACGCTTGCAGCCCCCCTAATAGGTCTATAAAAAATTTTCTTAGCAGGTTGGTTCGGCTCATAGAGGACAACTTTCCGTCCGAGTTTGAAAATTATAGCTTAATATTAATAGGAGTAAGACGGACTTGAAATTTGAAGCTTTTTCCCGCCATTTTATTTTATTTTATTATTTATTCCTTTATGCGTTCTTTCATCAAGAAAGACACTTGATTTTAAACAAAGAAAGCTTTTCAGAGGTTAAATTTTCGAGAAAATATAGTAAAAAGAGCAAAAAAATAATCTAATATGAATAAACTAATTTTCCGGGATTTTTCCAGTTTGTAAGCATTATTTGAAATTTCTCGAATAAAAAAATATATTTTTTATATATAGGATCTAATATATAGGATCCTTTAATATATCGAAAAACACATTAAATAAATAATATAATGAAATATATATATATATAAAATTTTAACAATTCATCTCAGCTGGGATTCGAACCTGCACCCCCTCGTTTTAGGCGTAAGTCACTAGCACGCTGTCTTAGCCGTTGAACCACGTTTATACGGTGATCGGACTACTACATAGATTCAAGTACCTTCTCCCGGTGAGCTAAACATAAGACTTAAGGGACGTTTGCTGCCCCCCTAATTGTTCTATTAAAATATTCCTTTGTAGGGTGGTTCGGCTCATCGAGGCCAACTTTCTATCCGACTATCGTGAAAATGCTGCAAAAGGAGTTTATAAGTATAATATAATAAAAATAAACTATTTTTCCAGGATTTTTCGACTTTCTATGCATTATTTGAAATTTCCCGAATAAAAAAATTATATTTTTGTACAGGATTCTTTAATATATCGAAAAACACAATAAATAAATAATATAATGCAAAAAAAAAAAAACAAAGGAAAAAATATAAAGCATTCTAAAAATTAACCTATAAATTTAAAATTCGGCCCGAAATTAGAGTTTAATGTAACGAACAATTGTAGTAAAGGGATTTTTTTTTTTACCTATTAGTGGGAACACAATGGGCCGAAATAAGTTTTGTTGACTAACCGGGAAGAGGTGTTTTAAGCTAAATATTCGCGGGCCTGTCATGTGAAGCGTGGCGCAGTTGGTAAAGCTGTCTGGCAACGTCGATTTGTAGTCCCGTATACCCTGGGTTCGAAACATTGCGAGGGTCGAAGTTCGAACTTTTTTAATTTTTTTTATATTTCGTTTCAATATATTTTTCGATATTTTAACGAGAATGAAGTGTTCTGTATACAAAAATATTTTTTTTTGTTGGGAAATAGCGAATAATAGCTAATAAACGGAAAAATTTGGGATAATTTTTACTTATTTATTTATTTTATTTTATGTCATATTTTAAACATCTTTTTCAATATTTTAACGTGAATAAAGTGTTCTATACGTAAAAAGAATTGTTTTTCTTTATTAAAGAGGGAATAATGGCTAAAAAAGAGACAAAAGTCGTATCAAGAGGCACGCACACATCACATCCTGTAGCTCCCTGTAATATTTACCTATAAATTTTAAATTCGGCCCGAAATTAGAGTATAATATAGCGAACAACTGTACGAAAGGAATATTTTTTAGACCTATTAGTGGGAACACAATGGGCCGAAATATGTTTTGTTGACTAACCGGGAGGAGGTGTTTTAAGCTAAATATTCGCGGGCCTGTCATGTGAAGCGTGGCGCAGTTGGTAAAGCTGTGTGGCAATGTCGATTTGTAGTCCCGTATACCCTGGGTTCGAAACATTGCGAGGGTCGAAGTTAAAACTTTTTAAATTTTTTTAATATTTTGTTTTAATATATTTTTTGATATTTTAACGAGAATGAAGTGTTCTGTATACAAAAATATATTTTTTTTTGTTGGGAAATTGCGAATAATAGCTAATAAACGGAAAAATTTGGGATAATTTTTACTAATTTATTTATTTTATTTTATGTCATATTTTAAACATCTTTTTCAATATTTTAACGTGAATAAAGTGTTCTATACGTAAAAAGAATTGTTTTTCTTTGTTAAAGAGGGAATAATGGCTGAAAAAGAGACAAAAGTCGTATCAAGAGGCACGCACACATCACATCCCGTAGCTCCCTGTAATATTAACCTATAAATTTTAAATTCGGCCCGAAATTAGAGTATAATATAACGAACAACTGTACGAAAGGAATATTTTTTAGACCTATTAGTGGGAACACAATGGGCCGAAATATGTTTTGTTGACTAACCGGGAGGAGGTGTTTTAAGCTAAATATTCGCGGGCCTGTCATGTGAAGCGTGGCGCAGTTGGTAAAGCTGTGTGGCAACGTCGATTTGTAGTCCCGTATACCCTGGGTTCGAAACATTGCGAGGGTCGAAGTTAAAACTTTTTAAATTTTTTTAATATTTTGTTTTAATATATTTTTTGATATTTTAACGAGAATGAAGTGTTCTGTATACAAAAATATATTTTTTTTTGTTGGGAAATTGCGAATAATAGCTAATAAACGGAAAAATTTGGGATAATTTTTACTCATTTTATTTATTTTATTTTATGTTATACTTTAAACATCTTTTTCGATATTTTAACGTGAATAAAGTGTTCTATACGTAAAAAGATTTATTTTTCTTTGTTAAAGAGCGAATAATGGCTGGAAAAGAGACACAAGTCGTATCAGGAGGCACGCATACATCACACCCCGTAACTCCCTATAATATTAACCTATAAATTTTAAATTCTTCCCGAAATTAGAGTTCAATGTAACAAACAATTGCACCAATGGAATTCTTTATCGACCTATTAGTGGGATCACAATGGGCCAAAATAAGTTTTGTTGACTAACCGGAAGGAGGTGTTTTAAGCTAAATATTCGCGGGCCTAGCATGTGAATCGTGGCGTAGTTGGTAAAGCTGAGTGGTAAGGTAGACCTTTCAAATTTTCTAAATTTTTTTTAATATTTTGTTTTAATGTATTTTTCGATATTTTAACGTGAATAAAGTGTTCTGTATATAAAAATATCTTTTTTTTGTTGGGAAATAGCGAATAATAGCTAATAAACGGATAAATTTCGGATAATTTTTACTTATTTATTTATTTTATTATATGTTTTTTTTTAACTTCTTTTTCAATATTTTAAAGTGAATAAAGTGTTCTATACGTAAAAAGAATTATTTTTCTTTGTTAAAGAGTGAATGATGGCTGAAAAAGAGACAAAAGTCGTATCATGGGGCACGCACTCATCACGTCCCGTAACTCTGTATAATATTAACCTATAAATTTCAAACTCGGCACGATATCAGAGGTTAATGTAACAAACAATTGTAGTACAGGGATTTTTTATAGACCAGTTAGTGGGCCCACAATGGACCAAAATAAGTTTTGTTGACTAACCGGGAGGAGTTGCTTTAAGCTAAATATTCGCGTGCCTGGCATGTGAAGCGTGGCACAGTTGGTAAAGCTGTGTGGCAAGGTTTATTTGTAGTCCCGTATACCGTGGGTTCGAAACCCTGCGAGGGTCGACTTTTAATTTATTTTATATTATGTTTTTTAATATACTTTTCGATATTTTAACGTGAATCAAGTGTTCTGCATATAGAGATAATTATTTTTCCTTTGGGAAATAGCGACTAATAGCCAATAAACGAATAAATTTTGGATAATTTTTATTTATTTTTTTATTTTATTTTATGTTATTTTCTTAAAGTCTTTTTCAATATTTTTAAGTGAATAAAGTGTTCTATATGCAAAAATAATTATTTTTCTTTGTTAAAGAGCGAATAATGACTGAAAAAGAGACAAAAGTCGTATCAGGAGGCACACCCCATAACTCCCTATAATATTAACATATAAATTTTAAATTCGGCCCGAAATTAGAGTTTAATGCAGGGCTCGAAGAAAGTAAGAAATTTTACCCGTCCCCGAGGACTGCTTGTCCAACAATGTACCCGTCCTCCTTTGAAACTAATCCGTAGCTTCTAAATAAATAAAAATAAAATTTTCTCTTATTTATTACAAACATTTATGTAAATTGCACAATGAATTAGTAGTTACTAGGATTACAAATACTAGGTTACTAATAGTAAAACTTAGTATTTCTTTCATGAAATAATTTATTTCTTTTATGAAATAATTTAAATGACAAAGGTCAAGTTATCTGGAATGTCAATTTATCCGAGGGTACTTCGTTTTTTAAATGAAACAAATATGACGTTTGCCAGTTCCACAATCAAGCCAATGATTTACAGGGGTTTCTGCACAGAAATCTGAAAGGGGTTTTCCATTTAGGTGGATGTTCGTAATTGCGTTTTACGCTTCTTGTTTAAGACCAGTACGTAATGTGTTTTTTGTAAGCTCATTGCTGAAAAGCCTCTTTCAACCACTGCAGTACTCCCAGACAGAAAAAACATCAATTCCTCCAAGCGCAGTATGTTGCTGTATTTCTAGATTAGAGGGTCATTTTAGAAGTGAGGCGCTAGACTCTTGTAAGATGACAAAAATTGAAAATGTATCACGAATATTAACGGGAAAACCGCAGGGAATTTTTGACCACCGAGGATGAGCGGGCGGGTCTCCCGTAAGGAAAACATATTCTCATGAGGGTGGTTTGTTACCACTGCCGATAAGCGCCCGACATCGAGCTTTTTGGATCTCGTGCCGTGAGCACTCACGGAAATGCTCACGGTTTCGGCACCGCTTGGCGCGGTCGATAATAAGCTCTCTGAAAACAGCAAAATTGAGAATATGGTAACCCAACCGATCTATGAGTCACATCTTGCTACAACGTGCAACCCTATTACGTTGATTGAGTAGGAAAATGATGGTTCTATTCTAGTTAAAAATTTCTTTCTTATTCACTTCTATCTTCACACCGCTCTTGTATTTTTTATAAGCGGTTTTCGTTTTGAATGAAAAATTCATACTTAATGTTTCAGAATTTTATTTAAAAATAGATTCTTGTAAATATTTTACTTTTCAACTTCTTTTTTTTTTATTATTATTGCTCTTGAAAGTGTAAAATCTATTTTTTTTGTTGTTTTTTTTGTTTAATTTACTTGCTAAGACAGTTTACCATTCTTTACTATGCTATATATATAAAGGCTTGTGTGCTCACTATATACTAAGGAATATTGCATTCAGTTTCCAATTCAAATGTAAGAAAATTTTATATAAGGTATTTTTATTGCAGTACATTGCAAAAATTACCTTTATCGCTAAATTCAGCATTTCAGATGCGTAATTAGGAAAAAAATAAATTCTTTTATTCCAAATGCATAATAAAAATTCTTCACAATGAAATACACAGTGTTACGCTAATAATGAACTATAATAGATTTGAGAAATGAGTTAACGAAGAACTTTATGCAGTTAAAAAAATTGCCTCACTTGTTTGCTTTATCAGATGGAGGAGATTTTATTAAATCGTTTTTCCTCAAATAAAACATTTAATCAGAAAAAGGTGATAATTTTCAATTGGAAATATATATAAGAAATTTTTCACAAAGGAATCGATACTTTTACGCAAATAATAAATTAAGATAGATCTGAAAAAATAGACCTGAGAAAGCAATTAATAAATTTAAAGTGCTTTAATTTAACCTTATCATTTTAGTCATTTGTTTGCGGTTTCAAAAGTAATAAAAGTTTTAAAAAAAATGTTTATTTCATTATCATACGCAGCACTTTACTTTAACCTTATTATTTTATTCATTTTCAATAAGATGAAGATTTTAATGACACTACTTCAATATTTTAAAAGTTTCAAAAATTATAAAAATTCAGAAAAAAAAAGTTTTATTTAATTTTAATCCGATCAAATTTACTTTAACATTATTTTATTCAAATGCAATTTCAAAAGTGATGAAGTACAAGAACCAAGTTTTATTTTATAATTATGCGACTAAAAATTTTGCCATTTCTTATACCATTACTAGTGCCATTTCTTATAACATTACTAAATAAAATATTATATAATAGTATAAGAAAAAAAATGAATGGTAGATTCAAAATAAATAATAAGAAATACTTCACAGAAAAATCGATATTTTTACACAATTTATAATTAATTGGGGAATATTTTAGGAAATGGATCTACAAAAGCAAATTATACAATTAAAATAATTTATCCTTAGAATGCAACAGTGAACTATTTTGTTAATATGAAATATATTTCGGATGTTTTTGTATATAGTTTTAAAAATAAACATGTATAATAAAATTAGTTACAGTTCCTTGACATAAGAGTTTCTCTGTTTCTTCAGTTTGATTAGACCAATCTGAACTTAAGTATATATAAAAGTAATATATAATTTATATTTTAGGGCTCTAAGAGAACTTTTGCTTTTATTTGTTCTTTAGCATTTATGCTATTTTTAACCTAATTGATTTGTTTTATGTACCGTGATTGCCTGCATCTTAAAAAATATCTATAGTTGATTTATAGAGAAAATTACATTGTCAACTTTCATCATAATTAACAACACTTAAACTCGAAAAAAAAGTTGTTCGCAAGTATAACACTAGTTTCCATTGCACGCATTTCAATTATAAATTTGGAGTTTAATTAAAAAAAAAAACTATAACTTTAAAAGCGATAAAATGATTTTATTAAAATTTAAATCAAATCAGTAAAAATAATATTTCATTTATCTATTTAATTATTTTTTTTTTAACTAAGAAATTGAAAATAAAAAAACACTTCTGAGAAAACTCCAAACAAGTCAATACAATCAATGTATCAGAATACGTCATCAGGTCAATGCCCTTCACAATCATAAAATTTTAAAATTAAATTCCAGCTTAGAAGTTCAGATTAAAACTAAATTTGAAAGATTTAATTAAAATTATTACTAAACATTGCAAAGGGAATTTTGTGTTTTAATATTTGAGTTACATGATCTTATGAAAACACAAAAACAATGAAAAAAATTGTAATAAAATAGTGAAAACAATTCTATCCCTTGTTTATAAACGCTACGCAAAAGCAATTTGGCGACAGAGCAGGTTTGACTTAAAAGTTTCCGCCAAGAATGCCAAGCGGTGCCGAAGCCGTGAGCATTTCCGTGAGTGCATCCCGTGACTTAGCCAAAGATAAACAACGAGCATAGATTCGGCTGATTTGAGACGATTATCGATCATATTTCCAACTGAATATCCTTGATCTCCCTCTTTGTAACTAAAATCAGCCAAAAGGATCCCAGCGCGTGAAGGTTTCCAAATACGGGGCAGGTCCCAGTAGTTCAGTCCATCCTAGGAAGTGACCCCCTTGAACCATAAATCGTATGACACGAAAAACCGGTCATTAGATTACGGAGTGTTTTTGTCCATTGTAAAATGTGCATTTAAACGAAATTAAGCTTAAAGTAAAGATAATGGTTGAAAACCTCGAATAGGGTAAAAATTAGCCGCCATATGAAGTTTAATTCATTTACTTATAAAATAATAAAACTTTTTTACTCTTTTAAAGTCACGACACAATGATCGCCTGCTAAATTTTACTTATATTCCTAGATTTCTGATCTAAAAAGGTGGATAACTATTTTGTTTGTTTCATTCAATATATATTTATCATTTTTTAATGTAATTTTTTTTATAAAATTCAAATATTAAAAACAAAAAACAATTGGCTGTTTTTTATTTTTGAATTACTTGAGAAAACTTATTTGTAACTCAAAAATTTAATTTTTTTAATGTCTTTTGCTGAATTTCTTTTATTTTGTAACCAATATTTTAAGTTTTTATTAAATTTAATCTTAATAATATGAACAAGATTACATTATAATTCTTGTTGAAAAAAAATATTAATAAGGATAAATTGAAAAGAGACATTTACCACTGAAAAAGAAGATTACGCCATTTAAAATATGAACTTTGATGGTAATACACATTATTAGTTTTCACGAGAATTATAATGAAATTTTGCTTAAATTTTCCTAAATAAATTTTAAGAAAATAACTCAAAATATTTCTTACAAAATAAAAAAATTTCAGCCAAATAAAAAAAAATTTACATTACTAATTTTTTTATAATCACTTCATATATTTTAATTAAAAAATAAAAGTAAAATATAGCTTAATTTTTGTTTGTTTGAAAATTTTAAACTTTGTAAATCAATTAATTTAAATTAAAAAATAATAATTAAATATTGAATAAAACATACTAAATAATTATCAGTATTTTCATATCAGGAATCAAGAAATATAAATGAATGCCTCAGTTAGAAGGCTTAATTGTTGCACCATAAATTCACGAAAGATAAAAAGTTTTACTATTTCATAAGTGAATGAAATAAAACTTAAAGCAAACATATTTTACTCTGGGAGGTTGCAAATTTTTAACCTCTCCAAGGTTCTCAACCATGCTCTTTAATTTAAGCGAAATATCTTTTTAATGCAGACATAAACTTCACTTATATTAAAACACACTTAATGACTAGACTAGGGGTGCACAACCTGCGGCCCAAATGCGGGTCTTCGACTACTGAAGTGCGGCCCGCGAGAGCTTCTAAACACAATAAAATTTTTTTTTAAAAAATGGCAAGTTTTAATCGCACTTTTAAGTTATCACGTTTTGACACAATCAATTTTAACACATTCTTTAGTAAATGTACGTTTAACGCGCTTTCTTGAAGCCGAATTTATCGTAAATATAAATGATTTTTTTTAAACAGTTATTTCCGCTTTTCTACGTGATTTTGAAAATTCCGAATTTTTATAACGACGCGAGTTTCAGATCGCAAATTTAAATAATCACTTTTTGGGCACTTTATTTGTGACGATTTCATCTTAAATCTAAGTGATTTTTGATCTTTTTTTTTTGGCAATTCTTTCTTTTTTTTCAAAACTTTTTCTCGGCAGTTATTGCTATGCGTTCCTACGTATTATAAAGAATTCCAATTATTCTGTTACGACATGCAAATTTTAAATCATGCATTTGACGCGCTTTATTTGTGCTGAGTTCAGCATAAATACATTTTTTCCTAATCATTTCTATACTTTTCCTCGTGATTTTGACGATCCCGTTATTTAACTATGATGTTATTACGACACGTGATTGTTAATCACGCAATTAAATAATCACTTTTTGATACAGTATTACCGTAAATCCTAGTTATTTTTCCTTCTTTCTTATTTCCGCAACGAATATGATTTGGTCTAATGTGGTAATGAATTGTGATTTGATCAAAAACCAAATATTCGGCAAAAAGAAGAAGAAAAAATCTATTGAACGCCGTTCACTTGGGGCCAAATAGCAAAATCTTTTAGCAGTATAGCAACACTGAAACTAAAATTTCAATGCTCAGAATAATATTTCCTGGAAAAACGTAAATTGACTCTAAAAAATAAGGCCAATCAAGAACGTTTTTGAAAATGTCGAAAAGCGAAACAGAGTCTATAGAGAGTAAAAATCAATCTTAATTTTTGAAAATTTTTTTTAAAGCTGAACATCTCAATTTTTCAATTACCAGAAAAAGCCAAGAAAAAAGAATTAAGTCAACAGAAATGCTATTAAAAATTACTGCGTTATAATGAAAACGTCTAAAAAAAGTTTTTTTTTTATTTAAAGAAAATAAAAAGATAAAAAAAATGTTCTTAATTTTTTAAGTGAAAATCTTATGCCGAAAATCTCAATTTAAATTTTTCTCATTGCCATAATTTTAGAAGAAAAAAAATTGCTATAAAAATTTTTTTTATTTGTAACTTTATTATAAAAAAAATGCTGAGTCATAATAAAAATGCCTAAAAAAAGAAAAAACAAATTTTTCTTAGTTCCTGAAACAAAACTTTAATGCTGAAAATCACACTTTTCTATGTTACTGGTTATTTATATTACAGTACAGGGAAAGAGTGATAATAAATTAATAGTATGAGACGTTCTGTTAAAATGCTGGGTTATAATAAAAACTGCAAAAAATGGATCCTTCTCAATTCTCAAAGTATCGAAAAAATGACAAAATTGACTTGTCTGATTATAATTAAAAAAAAGAAAAGTAATATCTATAAAAATTCAAAAATAAAAAAAACTAAGAAAAATGCATTTCTAAAAAATATTCTGCCAAATATTTGACTGATCATTCAATCAACTGAAATTTTCCCAGAAGGGCCAAATACTCGTTACATCCCTCCCTAATTTAAATGCAATGTTATTGCAACTTGAGAAATTCATAAAATGGCGGAAAACGTGAATTTTTAAACTGCTCACTGTTAGTAGTTTAGATTTCAATTTTTTGTTGCTTAAGTGATCTTTTTCGATAAAAAAAGGAAAATGTTTACGATATAAAAAATCTAATAATTAATAAAATAAAATAATAAAATACATTACAAAATAAGCAGTGAATTTTATTTTGAACTATCACAGTTTTGTTTTTATTTTAGGCTTTTGTTTAAAACCTATAAATTTTCTTCAATTAAAATATTTAATTTGAATTTATATTACTTAATTACGACTAAACTTTTTCCTACTTTCATTCTGTGGGCATTGCAGTTTTTTATAATTTATTAGAATTTAATTCTAAAATGAGTTTTCATATTTCATGATATGATAAAAAAAAAAATTTCTTTTCTTCAATGTTTATTTATTTTGATAAATCTATTGTTCATATGATAAAAATAGCAATTTTTTTTGTAGAAAAAAAAAGTATAAGTTTTTTTATTTTTGAATGAATTCTAATAATGGAACACTACTAAGTTATTGATATTACTAAGTTTATTAATAAAAAAAATGGAACGCTAATGTTTAAATAAACATTATTACATTTGTCATTAACATGTCTAAATACATGTGCGGCCCTTCGTTAGCCAACCTGCTGTGCAAGTGGCCTTCACTCAAAAAGGTTGTGCACCCCTAGACTAGACGATCAAATATTGATTCACGTTTGAGACCTATTATTTCATTTTTTAAATTTTTTTTTATAGAAATGAACTTATTTTTTTAATGAAATCTACTGTTTACAAATATTATTAAAAATTATTTTATTTCATTTGCTGTATTTTTTTATAATACTTCATATTGCTTGGTATTTAAATTACATAAAAAAAAATCAGCCACTTCAGAATATAATAGTTATTAAAAAATATTTAAAAATTACTACTTATAATAATAAATAAAATTTAGATATTAAAAGGATACCACCAAAATATACTTCGACGTCTGTTTTTTAGACAGTTAAAATATAAAGTGTTTTTCAGAAATCTTTATATTCAATCCACAAAATGAAATAAATGAATATATTCAATCCACACATGAAATAAATGTTCATACATATCGAATTAAAATATAAACAACAGTTCCTCATTTATTATCACCAATCTATTGAACACTAATGTGTATATATATTATTTAAGAAAAAATAATGAAATTTCTTTTTTGCCTTGACAACAAGTAACTGTTAACTGAAATACCAAGCAAGTGCACAGTCACACGCACAAGAAACAAAGAATCTATAAAAAGGTATCTAATATTATTGAATAATAAAAAGGAATTGTTCTTTTTATACAAACAATACATCAATCACTCTTTGTTTCTAGGATTTCACTAGGGTTCCGTCTCCTAGCTATTACTTGGAAAGAATGGAAACGTCGACAAGGGAATGGTAACTTTTAAAGAATATACAATGAAAAACAGAAATTCACAATAAGCAAAATAAATATTTAATAGGAATCATCATCAAAGTAAAAGTGATAAATAAATATTTTAATTACAAATGTTGAAACAAAACATTTTATTTCAAAATTTAAAACTCTTCTTATTTTTTTTTCTTCTTAAGATTCATGGAAGATGAAGCTTGATTACGAGCCTGAAATGAAAAAGAAACTGTATTTCGCGATTTACATACAATAATAAAATTACACTTAGGTAAGGTTTTTGGTAGTTAAAAATCCTATAGATAAAATTTTTCTGAAAAAAATTTCAACGTTTAGTTTAGGAGAGAAAACTATTACAACTTCCAAAGGCTATAGGTGACAAGAATTTTACCCAATAACTGCGTAGAAATTTGATTTTAGATATTTTTTAGACCATTTATTTATCTGAGGTATCAAAACCATTATGAGTAAAATTAGTTGAAGGCAAAGACTGAGTTATCCAAAGTTAATCTGACAATGATTGTTGACTTCAAAATAGACTTGAAAATTTAAATTTTCATTTAGTAGCCAGTGGCTGGTAGACTAATAACTTAGCAGCTAATTTTTCCTCCAACCAAATGAGTCAATAATCAATACTGATAGGTCATTTTTATTTAATTAATGATCCCGATCATTAAGACACAGTTCCCAGTAGAACACCGAAGTCAAGCATCACTGGCTGCGGTCAGTAAGCGGGTGGGTGATCACTTTGATCATCGGTCCTCGTTAAACGGTTTTACCATAAAGTGCTCGACTTCGCACACAGGTCGTCGGGCTACCAAAACGGATCCCCTCTGTAGAGGATCAAAATTCTGATGGCATGTCTTTGGATCATCCTCGGGGATGTTTCCCGGACCGTCGCCAATACTCTACTATATTCCGGGTAAACGTACGCAATGAGAATGCCTATGTGTTAATAAGATCTACGGCCCCTGGCCAAATTATCAGACGCACTATAAGATTCTATGTAAAATCTTATTTATCAGATGATACTATACAGCTTTATTGTTTTTACGTGACTTAAACCAGTTTGCACTTGTTTACGTTCATGTATTAATTGGTTAAATTAAACGATATATAATATAAATTCGACCATAGATTATATTAATATTTATTATATCAGGTATTATATTAGTACATTATTATTAATTCGACCAAATCATTAGACGCACTGCAGTTTTTTAATAACTAGTTCTTTAATAACTGCATGTTTTGCACGAGTTTATAGGCAATACTTTTATATTTAAACATGCATGTAATGAGTGTTATTCCAGAAATTTTTTATATATTTCCTATTTGTATTTATTTTTAAAGTATTGCATAACAAATCATTATTACAAATTGTAATAGGTATTGCATTACAAATCAGTATTACAAATCACTAGACGAACTGCAGTTTTTTAATAACTAGTGTCTTAATCACTGCATGTTTTTCACGAGTTTATATTCGATACTTTTATATTTAAACATACATGTAATGAGTGTTATTCTAGAGATTTTTTATATACTTCCTATTTGTATTTATTTTTAAAGTATAGCATGGCAATGTTAACCAATTAATACACGAAAGTAAACAGGTGCAAACCGGCTTCAGTCGTGTAAGTCAGTTGATAATTAAGATTTTACATAGAATCTTTAGTGCATCAAATAATTCGGCCAGGTACTGTTCGTCTGATACTAGGAAAAATTGGTCGAATTGCTCCTGAGAAATCAAACTTTAAATATCTGACTTTCTTAGAATTCGATTTCACAGGAAAATAAAGTATGTTTTTGTATCTGATTTCATAAATTAAAATATTGTCTGCATTAATTAATTAGCCTATTTTTGGTCACCCCCTCAAATCATTAAGATTAAGTCCTAGAACGTGAAGATCCGATCATTAGATCAAAAGTTATTCGGCGTGGTCAGCTTTTTTGTTTTTTGTACTTTAACAATGGTTTTTGTTTTTTTCCCCCCAGCAAATTTGCACTTTATTTCTTTGAAGATATAAAAAAGCATTGATCACTTAAATCACAAATATTTGATTATTTCCTAAATCACTGACCAGAAAAGCATAGATTTTGAAAGTTAAAAGAACAAATTCATAAAAAGTGTTTTAAAATTAAAGAAACTATTTCATGTAAACATGAATTAAAACTTCTTAATATCTCCTTATATTTAACCTAGCCAATTTTTTATTCAACACCATTTTGACTATCCTTTAGGAAATTTGAATGCATATAAGTTGATACAATACTTATATAATGAACATTCACCAGGTATGATAACATTCACACACATGATCATATGCAACACTCATCGGACTTGGAGGGTATGAAACAGGAGCTACTGAATCGAACAAATGAAAAATTGTTCCAAACTATGGTCCCTTTCTCACAGACCTACAATACATTCTCAAACAAAAAAGGTGGAAATAAAAAGTTAACACTATTTTCAGGGTCTAGAGATGGTTGTCTGAGGATGCCTGTAAGTTTTAATTTCTCTTCCCAGAGCATTTCACACATATTAAGTCCTCGAGAGACTATTGTTTGTAGATACATTATAACAATACTACTATACATTATATAATTGAATTACAAATTAAAAATACCTCAAGTAAAACTCAAAATTAAACATTGTATATTAATTAGTTTCTAAAAATATATAATTTGCTTTGAATAATTGTTAACAACTACAATTTAGTTAATTTCATTAAATTTGGGTTCAACTGTCCAAATCAAATTGAATCTGAATTTATATAACAAACAAACAAACCAAATAAACCAAACAAACATAACTGCATGTTTACAGAGATATCAAAAACTATTATTATTATTTCAAAATAATTTTCCAATTTGATTTCCACATATTTACACTTTGATTAATAATTAGTTCTATAAGTATGCTTGAATTGACACAATTCTCTTAATGCCTCACAGAGCATGGGGCCACAGGTTTAGAACACTAACCATACTTTGTGACACTAACCATATTTTGTGAATAATAAGAAAGTTTTAAAATTTTCTCTTCAAAGAAATAAATGGGAAAATATGATTACCTGAAAATCATTCACAGGTGTAGTAGTTACAGCTGGTTCAACTTCATCGAAGGTTTTTGGTCCCTTAAAAATATTTCATGCATTTTTAAAAATTATTTAACTAACTAAATCACAAATGCAGTTTGATACAGTCTAATATCGAATCAAAGTACTATTATAAAAATAATTGCAAATACTTTCAGACAAACCATATAGATTTTAATATTCGTATCTTTAATTTAGTTTTTAATTTAGTTTCGTGTGTTTCGTTTTTAATTTAGTTTCGTGTGAAGAAACTAAACCTTTAAAAAAATAAGTATCCAAATTTCCAACAAATTAAGTTACCACAAAGTTGCATAAATTCGATAATTTGGAAAGTATAATTCGATTTAATGTATTTTATGAGGAAAAAAAAATTAAAAATAATAAATTTAGACTTATATAATGTAACTAATTTAACATCTGCCAATTCAATAACAAAAAATAACAATAATAAAAATTTAGTAAATATCATTGTATAAACAAATATTTTCTGAGAAATATAAACCATTTTTGTTTCTAGAAGAGGGATTAAATGATGTATGAACTGAAAACTAACTTTTTGAAACAAAACACATTTTTTATACATTTCTGATGCAGTCAGGCTCAAAATTTGTGGAATAGTAAAATGATTATATCGAATACTTTACATTTCATTCATTATTTTCTTCAAGTTGATTACAGTAAATACTTGAAAACTACTTTTTGAATATGAAAAAAAGAGTGAACAATATGAAATAAAGCTGAAAAGCCCAGTCTCATAACAGAATTTCTGCCCTTGCACTTAGTGTATATTTTTAATCATGCTCTACAAGAAAATTTTCCCTTTTTACTTATGAAAGTAACACGACAGATAATTGAAAGTATGAAATATGATACAATGCATTTAGTAAAAGAGAAAGTAAAAATTTTGCTAAAACAAAATAAAAGCCCATATATAAGATAATACCAATTTTTTTTTTATGGATTACAATATATGTAAAGCTTAATGACAGAAGAATTATAATTGGTCATACTGCACCAAACACAAATGAACCAACCATCAGAACTAACTAAATATGACTAAGGTCTAAGTCATGTGACCAGCACTTATTCATAAAAGGGACGCTCTAAGGCTTTGTCTTTTAAAGAAACACACAAGAGTAGAATAATTAAAATACCATATATCAAAATGTATATATCAAATTTGAACCCTAAAATTTTACAAAAATCAGGGGCTCTACTTATACACCAGTAGTGAAGATGGACATTAATTGATCGAGAAATATTGATGCATTATAATCGATGTGATAGATATGAATAACTCTGTATGGATTTACCCCTTTCAAAAACTATTTTAATATGTTAGATACAATTAATTTTCATTTTCTTTCATAGTATTTTTTTTTCTCACATATTAAGGTTTTCTTCTAAAAAACAATTCTTATGACCAAAAAAAAAACATGAAAAACATAAGAAATCAAAATTTTTTTTCAAGAGTATTTCAAAAAATAAAACATAATGAAAATCTTTTTTAAAATATACCATAAATCTAGAACTTTTAAGATTCAAGGACATATGTATTGGAATCAATAAATTAGCAAGTCCCACTCACTCTGTAACGGTTTGAATGGAAAATTTTGAAGACTTGATTTTTTTTAATGTATTTTAAATTTTAAAAGCTTTTATCTTAGTTTTCTTCTTCCGTAAACGACGTGTACTACCAACATACCAGTTTTCAACAAAAAATCTACTAAGACGAATTAAGCTGTAAATATTTTAAGCTGCCAAGTTTTTTTTAACAAGTAGCTCATAGCTCAATTTACAAAAACATAATAATGCAGCAGAGGATATAATTGAAAAGCATAACGTAGGAATATGATAAGTACAATTTTAGTGAATAATCACTTTAGCAAATACACGAAAAATTAAATTGCTTACATAAGCTTTAAATTTATTTTGAAAAAGAAAATTAAATAGAAAAAGGATAAAATAAGGCTGTGCTTATATCGTTTTTTTTCCTCCACAAAAAGCAAATTATAAAATGAGCTTTAAATTTATTTCACGAATAAATAAAATAATAACAAATAAGTAGAGACAAGTAAAAAAGATTTGTGTTTTTTACAGTGGATAAATTTTAGTGCTTCAAACTTAATCTTCGAACTAAATAAGCAAAATGAAATGGAGAAAATATATGTGTTCGATTAAGCGAGAATGATGCATTTGTGTTTTAATGCATTGCTTTTAATTTACTACTGTTATCACATTAAAGTAGATTATTTGTCTTTCATAATTACAAGTGTTTTTAAAAATAAGCTAAAATTTAATAAACAATATTAAGTAATATAAAATTATTTACTTGGCTTATCTAAAGGGTGCTACTTTGTAAAGAAGAAATCAAATTGAGTTTTGCTTGAATTGAGTTTGCTTTCCATTTGGGACTCTTCTTTCATTAATTCATTCAATTCCACATGCTTATCATTCAGTTCCTTTTCTTGTATCTAAATAAGCATAAATTTAATTGCTAAAACAATAACATACTCTAAATTTATTATCAATATATTGAAATAATATCATTTAATTAATCTTAACAAATTAAAAGACTAAATATTTGACAAAATCAATTTAAATTTTTCACAACAAACCTCTAGTTCCATTTCTTCTTCTTCTTTCTGTTTTTTTCATAGCATCAATCTGTTAAGGAAAAAAAACATATATAGTTAAAAAAATAGGATAGAACTGTGTTTTTTAAAAAAATAATGTGTTTTAAAAATACCAATTCAGTTTATGACATATATAGTGCAAAGAATAAAATGTATCAAAATATATTTAAAAGAATAAATAAAGTTTTTTTTGTTAAATTATTTTGAATTAAGTAGAAACAGAACTTGAACTTTTTGATAATGAGCTAAAAACAAGGTGGCCACTCAAATCAGGTTTCAAATTACCCTGATTTTTCCAGGTTTTCCAGTAAAAATCTTAAAACTTCCAGGTCACCGTGTTTTCTTTTCTCATAAAGTGCAGGTGGGTACAAGAAAAGTGTCAATATTATACAGTATTTTATTTAAATGTTATTTTTTTAATATAACATCTTGAATAGATGTGAAGAAAATAATATGTTTAATTACTTTCAGTGGATAAAAAAAGTGTTAAAGTGTTAGTTTTGAAGTTTATGCACAAAATGTACCAAATAACAAATACAGTGACCCAAAACAAAATTTAAATTGCCTTCTATTTCCTGTTGGAATGGATGGATCAATGTGTATTATACAATTTTCCATCTTGTAAAAGTTAGTTGAAAAATCACTTATTTTAATTGTGCAAGGTGTATTAACAACAATGTAAATGAAACTCATATTTAAGCAATATTTCCTGAAATTTATTAATTTTAAAGATCCTGGAATAGAAAAACTGTCGCTGAATTTTTTTTTCTTTAAATACATACATTTTTTACGATCTAAGTAAAATGATTGATTTAAAATGTTCTAAATAAATTTAAATTGTTTCTCAAAAAATAAAAACTGAGTTGTTTACCTCGAAGAAAGAAACAAATTAAATTAAAATAAAAAATATTTATATATAAAAACTTCTTGATCAATTTTAAGTTATTTATAATATAACTTAAAGAACAGCATAGTTAAACAAATTTTATTAGGTTACTGAGGTGAAATACATTATTGTAAATTAACCTAAAAGGAATATTTAGATGGTTTCTTTTCATATTTCATTTCGTGAAGAAAAAGAAAAATAAGAAGGAGAAATAAGTAAAAACAAATGTAATAAAAAGAAAAGCAGTGATGTCTATGTAAAAACAATTAATTATTAATTTACAATAAAAAATACTTATTATTATCAAACTCTTGCTTTAAGCAGAATAATCTTAGTAGCGCAGTATGATTAATTATGCATCCTGGTATCGCAAGTAAAATATCATAAGTGCATGAGCATTTTTTTTTGTAAATCAAATTGTGAAATGTTTCTACACATTTGTGCCTGTTAATAACCTGTTTTGTTACAGTTCACTTTAATTATTATTTCTTCCATTTTCTATTATTAGTGTGAATTTTTTTTAAAAAAACTGTACTTTGTTAGAGATTCACTTACCACAGTTAAAAATTTCAAATGATATTGCCCTTCATTTAATAGTCTGCAACTTAATGAAAACTGATATTAAGGTATAACTCATTATTTCTAAATCTTCAATTTTTTACGTTGGAAAAGATACCTTATTCACTTAATATTAAGTTTAAAATTTTGGTCATCTGGTTGCCCAACTTGAAACCTGTACAGTGCAGAACAAAAATACAAGGTTTCGTTTTTCTTCTTTCGAATAAACGAATATAATCAATAAAAATTTCTATTCTAAGTTTATACATCATTAAACATGTTTTTCATACATTCCTTGAGTTTTGCCAGCTTTTTAGGGTAAAAGAAGAAACAGTTTAGGAAATATCTCTGGAATGTAAGCAACATATTTCAACTTTCAACGTTGTAATTAGTACACAGTTCGAATTTTTAAACAAGAATCAAATATTTACGAACAGAAACATTTAATGTTAACATCTAGTTGGTTCATAAAAGAATCTTTTTCTTTTCAATTAAACATTCTATGAAAGGTTAAAAGAAAATTCAGAAAATTAGCATCAATGCAACAATTGTAATGATTTTGCTATTAGCGATTCAAGAAAATAGTGATTGGTTGACTTTACCGAGAAAAAATAGTTCATTGGATGAGAAGACAAAAGCTTTCAGAAAATAAAATCTATTATTAAATCATAACCAATTATTTTTTGGAAAGTAAAAAACACTTAAATATTTTGTTAAAAGAAGAAAATACCCCCAAAGCATTGGAACAAACTTGGACAGTAAATGAATTGCGCCTACGGAGCACCAATATCCTAAACCCTTCTTCCACCTTGATTACAATTCCTAAACTGCTTAGTCCTATAATCTCTTAGAGAGTATCTTTGACCTCTAATAAGAGGTCAAAGATTTCGTCAATCATTTAGCAACATGAGAGAGTTTCATATAGCATTCTAGTTTAGCGGGGTAATAATGGAAAGAAATTTAATGCTAGCTAAGTATCACTAAGTTGATGATATTTCAACTGTTTGACTATAAATTTCAGTCGAAATAAAGTGGATATAACAGATGGTAAAGTAATTCAAATTAAGAAAGAAATTCCAGCTTTTATTTAAAATTTCCTGATTTTTCCAGGTTTTTATCCAAATTTTGCTGACTTTTCCACTTTCTTTTTTCAGTATAAAAATAATTCTTGGATAATTCTAGGTTTTCCAGGTGGGTGGGCACCCTGAAAAAGTTAGAACTATGTCAGAGGAATAAACTTTTGTTAGTTTTACCATTAAAAAATTTTAACGACACCGAACTTTAGCAAATTTCTGACCTAATTTTAAGTTTAAATTTCACCCCCAAACGCCAGCCTACTGCATGAATTTGTTAGCCTAACAAAAAAATTCGGCTCAATCTTCGTTAATTAAAAGAAACGACCAAAAGTAACTTTTGTCAAACCTTAAGTTCTCAAAATGTTCACGACCAAACGCTTAGCTCATTTTAGAAAATCGTTAGCTAGCATAAGAGAAAAAAGTTTTGAAAAAGAAGTTTCAAGTAACTTTCGTCCTACAACATAAGAGATTGAATTTGGAATTCCAAGAGTTGTAAGAAATATTTAGTGTTAGTAATCCGACAAAAATTTCCTTAATTTTCCCACCAAAAAAGTATGATAGAAAAGTTTTAGCTAAATTATGACCTAGAAAAAACAAACAAATTGACCTCTATACCTAAGTCCATTTGAGTAGCTCGTGACCGTGAGTAAAAATAATGGGATTTCAGTGTCGCATGTTAACAATGCTCCTAACTAGGAACTGAATTAGAAATTAGGAGATAGTAGGAGCCAAATTATCGGAGGGTTTATTTGTCGTAACTTTAAGCCAAATTCAAACGTTATTTATATAAAAGATGCGTTTTATATATTCACAATATAATTAAATTATGATACATAAATAAATTTGAGCTAGAATTTCTTTCAATTTTTGTTATCAGACATCACGCATAACCTTCCTCACACTTTGCAAAAAAAATTCAGCAAATGTCTTTCCGACTTCAGGTGT